>NC_051046.1:5120446-5420446 GCF_904848185.1 Acanthopagrus latus | reverse complement strand
AGATTCTGGTGTGGATTGGAGAGATTGGATTCTTGTCATTTCTATGAAACTGAGACGCCATGCCTCATCTTATTTTATCCTCGTCTCTGTGGCTATTTTGATACTCACAGGTTCGATAGTTTGAAGCAAAATAACAAGCTGTGACTGCTTCTCTGAGCCATTGATTCCTCCTTCCTCCCTAGATTACTGCGTTCACTCATCGGTCTGAAGAGGGTAATCATCAATGCTGCTCATTTCCTGCTGATGAAAAACAAAGAGTTTTATCGCTTTTACCAAACAGAGCCCTTCCTGGAGACGGTACGAGCAAAAAAAAACCAAAACAAAACATGGAGGGTACATTTCCTCCACTGTATGGTGATGTGTTTGTAAAAACTGTAAAAGTATACGGTGTGTTTAGCTGTGTTATGTTTTTCATTTTCTAGGATGACAGGCGCGCTACTCAAGACTCTCTGCCTCAGCGCACTCTAATCGAGCTGGACCCAGCAGGACCGAGGTATTATCTGCATCCCCTCTCATCTCCTCTGCCTCCTACCTCAGCAACTCCTCCACCATTCTGTGCCTCTGATTGCTTTTTTTAAAATTTTTTATTCCATCTCTCTACCAGGTACCTGGTTCTGTTCAACCCCATCGAGCAGGAACGGCTGTGTGTGGTGACGGTGTTGGTCAACACAGTGAAGGTGCGGGTGCTTACGGAGGACGGACAGACCCTCCCGGTGCAGCTGAGCGCTCAGTGGAGCTCTGCAAGTCAAATGAGTGCGGAGGTATTTGAGGTGAGAGACAAAATTCATTAGCGTCTTCGCCGGCTGCTGTGCACTCAGTACGAAGTCATTACAGTTATGTGCTTAAGTTGGGAAAAAAAATAGACTTGAAGCCTTCTTGGGGAGTGCTGCTTCATGCTGCAAGTTAAATAAAGTTATATAAAGCCTTTTGTGGCTCCAGAAGGAAATGTCTGATTGATTGCCTCAAACTGTGTCTCTCGAGTCGGCGTCTGTAGGGGCCGAAGACTAGCAGTGAAGTAGAAGTGAGTAAGAAATGAGATTCTCTGTAGCCCACTTCTAATCTCTGCTTAAGACCAACAGCTCAAGACTGTTTTACTCTCTACAAGCATAAACAACCAAACTCACTGTCTGAACCTCCAGCGGTGTGGTTGCATTGTGGGTAATGTAAGCAGCAGGTTTTTGACAAAAGGGAAGATAACTTGGGCATAAAACAATATCGCAGGTCAGGGAATCGGGAATCTGAAAATGTAACGCGAGAGTGTGAATCGGCGCACAAATCTTTGTACAATCTAAAATGTGTCATAGTTGTATCTCGCCTGGCGAGTTAAGCTTCACTGGGCACATTTCTGCACCTCGTGTTGACTCACAGAACTGACTGCAACAGCTCAGGTGGTAGTTATGACGGTGTAGTTTTCGTGAGGTGATTAACCTGAAAGCTCGAACTAGAGCTGACGTGTCTTTGTTTACCCAGCCCCTCTTGAAATGAAAACAAAACATCCAATGAAACGGCTGCATGAAGTAAAAAAAACAAAATTAAAAAAACCCCTCCCATTTGCTCCCCACCACCCTGTGGATTAATTTGAAATGAATTTCTCTCCACCCACAGAAAGTAATGAATTTAAATGAAACAGAGAAATACAGCCTCATTAACACTCATCTCTCATCGCAGTTTAATTACAGCACGTTTTTGCTAATGTGTAAATGCTTTCCCTCTCAAATGAACGCCTTATGGTCAACACTCTTTGTTCAGATTAACAAGGAAAACAAAGACCCATTTTCACATTTGTGTGTGTGTGACAGCGCCGCTTTATTGATATCCAATCATTTTTTTTCCAACCCTTCTCCCAGGCGACGTTCATGGTCCGCCTGCCACCTCTGGGCCTGGCTGTGTTCCATCTCTACGAGTCTCCTGACTCGCCCATGACGCTCCGCTCCGACACGCTGCTCAGGCTGTCGGGACGTGGCGTCACTGCCCGCGCCGTCGACCCGCTTCCCGTGCGCTCGCAGCAGTCCGACCCGCAGACCTTCTACATCAGCAGCCAGTCTCTCACGCTGGGCTTCTCCGGAACCACCGGCCTGCTGGAGGTTTGTGTTTTCATTGAATCTGTTGGATTTTATATCTGTATTAAAGATCTGCTCGACCGCTTTAACTTTGATCTTTTAGGAAGACATAAAAGCTGTGAGCTCGATTTCTCTATAAACCCTCGCTGCTTGATCAAAGCGAACATGGCATGTCTTGTTGCTCCTCAAACATCCTTTCATCTCTTATTTTAATTCTGTTCACTGTGTTCTCGTCCGCTTCTTTTTATGGCTTTTTATTCTTCCATCTGCAGAGCATCAAGCGCAAAGACGATCCTCAGGAAGTGAAGGTTCAGATGCAGTTCATGGTGTATGGCACTCGCCCCTCCAAAGACAAAAGTGGAGCGTACCTCTTCCTACCTGATGGGAAAGCAAAGGTATTCTCTCTCTCTTTCTCAGCTGCTGTATGTCAGATGTTTACTTGCCTCTCAGAGGCTTTGATAGACTCTCTCTTGTGTATTGTGTCATTGTATCATGCTGGGGTGCTCGGGGCAGGAAGACAGGCAAACTGGGTGCTGCTTCATCTTTTCATTGATTTTTTTTTAACACAACACAGTGCAAAGGATTCGCTCGAGCACAGTCGGCACTTGTGGCTCCACTTATCTCTCCCTTCTTTATTCACTTCTTTAGCTCCTGACTCCACTTTTCTCTCCTCCTGCTTTCAGCCCTACAACCAGAAGGAGCCGCCCGTGGTGCGCGTGGTGGAGGGGCCGCTCTTCTCCGAGGTGGTGGCACACTACCAGCATTTCCAGCAGACGATTCGCATCAACAATGTGCCAGGTAATAAACTCACAGTCATATCAGTTTTAAAATGGCTTCTGCAAAAAAAGGCTTCTCATGTTTGGTTAAAGGCGCCAGATGGTGCAGTACAAAAAGGACCAATATGTTTGACAAAATGACAATTTATAATTTGATACAGCTGCCTGATTTTGACTTCTTAGCAGACAAATGCACTGAACACTATCCAAGCAGCATTTGCAAATCACATTTTCCCCCCATTAGTTCCCATCTGTGACGTGAGTTTGTTTCATTATGCCGTTGTGTTTTCAGGGGTGGACGGTTTGTCGATCGACATCACCACCATGGTGGACATCAGAGATCAGACCAACAAGGAGCTGGCAATGCGATTAGTCACCGACATCCAGAGTGGAGACGTCTTCTACACAGATCTCAACGGCTTCCAGGTCAGTTCTTGTAATTCTTTGCAAGCTGCTGATGAGTTTCTCTCCTTTTTTTTTGCCGTAATTGCATTTTTTTGTAGTTAAAGGGTGCAGCCATTATGTTTTTATTTTTGAGGTTTTCCTATTCTGTATCTTCCCAGTAGTTCACCCTGTATATCCAAACATTCATCAGAGTGTGAGTGTTTCTATTATCCCAAGCCCCCCCCTTGAAAACCTTTTTCCCGTGTGACCTGACGGAGGTTTTTCTGCATGATGACGGTGCTACAAATAAATCGCCCAGCCCACTTGCTACGTGTCGTTCAACCACGCCATGTTCAAACGAACAAACACACAGCAGAGACGATGAAGCATGTGCTCCGGCTGAAATCACACAAAATCCTGCAATGTGGCACCTTCCTACAGGATTACAGGATTTTGTGCTTTGGAGCGTAAACAATCAGAAACCTATATTATTATTATTATTATTATTATTATTATTATTACGTGTCCCTCGTTTGACTAGAGAGAAGGTGCCGACTTTGAGTAGTGTTTGTACAAACGGCATGTATGGTACGGCTCTAAAATAATAATAATAATTATGATGAATGAATGATAAAACAGCACCATCTTCGACCTCCAAGCTCAAATCTACAAAGATTCATTTTTGTTTGCACTGTGGGTGAATGTCTTTGCGTGTTTGTGGGTGGAGGGAGGGCATCAGTGCTGTAACCTACTCCCCATTTTAAAACCTGGGAAAGAACTCCGCTGGAGTGGCTCTTTAACCATCCCTGACCTCGTCCTCGCGCTACACGTTTAACATCTTGATCTCCTCTTGCAGATGCAGCCTCGTCGCCACTACATGAAGCTCCCCCTGCAGGCCAACTTCTATCCCATGCCCAGCCAGGCGTACATCCAGGACAGCCACCACCGCCTCACGCTGCACACAGCTCAGGCTCTGGGTGTCAGCAGCCTGGAGAACGGTCTGTATTTTTATTACCCTCTATTTAACGCTGTTTCATTTGAATTCATTTCCTTTTTTTTTTTTTGGTGCACTCTTACTTTTCTTAATTAACCGTCTCTAGCAGTTTAGGTAATAGTTTTGTACTGAGGCGGTGGGGGAGGGGGGGGTAATCCTCCCTTTTCTCCATCAAGAGGTTCACGCTTTCACATTAATGTACTGAGCTAATTCTGTTATCATCATTATGTGAGTAATGGAGGCGTTTGTAAAGGACGAACGGCTAATGTCGTCCGTCTTCATCAAGCAATCATCTGAAAGTTCACTGCACAGGGTTTGTATGAACGCCGTCGTCCTCTCCTCCTCCACCTCCTCAGGCCAGCTCGAAGTGATTATGGACCGGCGGCTGATGCAGGATGATAATCGTGGGCTGGGTCAGGGCCTGAAGGACAATAAGAAGACGGGCAACCGCTTTCGACTGCTGCTTGAGAGGAGATCCACGGGCAACAAGGTCAGTAAGATGATGGGGGGGCGGGAAAGGCTGATTTTGGAGGCTGGGGGAGTTTCTCTGTGGTGCTGAAGGACTGTGCACAAGCTCTGTGGAGTGAAACGTCCTTCATTCTGCGTTCATTATCACCTTTTTCTTCATGTTTTATTTCCAGCGCTCATTACCGCCCCATCTGTCTTTGTTGTTTACCTCTCATCTCTTCTCTTTCTCCTCTTTTTCCGCTTCATTACCTTCAGCATGAAGGCGTATTTGCCAAACTCTCCTCCTTGTTTCACTCTTTCCTCTCCAAAATCTTGACTGACGGAGTTCAAGAGGTAACGTTGCCGTAGCAACACTGAGGATGCTTGTTAGCCCTCATCATAGTCAGAACTGTAGCGCCAATTTCCTTTTTTATCCCTTTTTTTTGTGTGTGTGCTCCCCCTCCACCTCATAGCCGTTCCTTCTTTACAACAGCGCCATTGAAAGTAACAAATGATGTCATTTATCAGCTGAATGGAGACTCATTGGCAGAGACTGGAAGCCATTGGTTGTGGTTTTATCATCCGACACTGTGCTAAAACTGCTGATGGTACTTGGGATGAAGTTGCCACAAAACATCAGACATAATGTTTCAAACACTTTAATGCCATTAATTAAAAAAGAATGACATCACGGTGCCGTGGCTGCAACAAAACTCAATATAGATCGATTAGCACTGTGTCTGGACTAGAATTAGAAATGCACCTTGTGCGCTGTCACAGTAATTAGAGCCTGATGCTCTGTAGAGACGTGATGACAAAATAAATGACCCACCGCCACTCAGCACTGTGGTTTAAATTCGTCTCTGCCCCTCCCTATAGATGACGGACAGTGCAACAAACAGCTTCCCGTCTATACTGAGTCACATGACCAACACCTTCCTGAACCACGAGGTTCTGGCGCTGCCCGTCCTGCCCAAACGCCGCGGCATCCCTCCTCTGCAGACCTTCGCCCCTCTCAAGTCCATCCTGCCCTGCGACTTCCACCTGCTGAACCTGCGCAGCATCCAGACTCAGGTGAAGTGACACACACACACACACACACACACACACACACAGCTCTTCTTGGTTTCAGATATTCTGTGGTTCGACTCGACTTGATTCTGTCTTTGTGTTTGTGAGCAGCAGGACCCCCAGTCTCCGTCTCCGTACACAGCCATGATTCTTCACCGTCTGGCGGTAGACTGCAGCCTGGAGGCTCAGAACCTGGGCTTCAACTGCACCACCACACAGGGACAGGTCAGAGTGGACACACACACACACACACACACACACTCTTAAAAGACAAAGACAACTATAGATGCTGTATATTCGTTAAACTTGTGCATGAGCTGACGTTTGATTGGTTTTGAAAAAAGTGTCTCTAATTTGCGTTACTTACCTGAATACCAAAATATATCTGTTCTTAGCCACTTTGTAGACTCTATCTGTCAGCTATGGCTTTTTATTTGATATTCAGATTAATATTTATCATAAAAACATACAATCATCTTATAATATATGATTCTTTATGAAAGATTAAACTACCAAACAGTATATGAAGCTGTTTCTCTCTTCCTCATCCAACAGAGAAGTTTAGATCAGATTATATAAAGATTATATCAGACTGTCGAGAGGCGGCGCTCCAGTAGCTCAGCTGGTGGAACATGTGACCCACACACGAGTCTCCCATGACCGTTTGCTGCCGTCATCCCCCTTCTTCTCCCTCATCCAACCTCCTCTCCTTTTCTCAAGCTCTCCCGTCAATAAAGCTGTGAAAAGCCCAAAAAATAGAAGTAAAAAAAAGGCCTGTGTGCATAAATAATGATTTTACTGTTGATGCTTTAAGCTCATGCTTTTACAAATACTTCTTTACTTTTTAATGCAGGATTTCTTCTTGTACTGGGGCAAGTTTGTTTTTGCTTCTTTACGTCAGTAAATCGCCCTTTATACTGCCTTTTTTTAAAAAATTTGACTCCCCTTTAGCGAACCTTAGATTGTCTAATCCCTTCTGTCTCTCCGCAGCTGAGCGTGTCAGGACTCTTCAAGAACCTGGACCTGCAGCTGCTGCAGCCCATGTCCCTGACGCTGATGCACTCCGGCGCGCCTCTGGCCAACGACTCCTCCATCAGCCTAGATCCCATGGAGATCTCCGCCTTCAAGCTCAAACTGCGCTAAGAGCCGTCCGGACTAAAAGAGGCAATAAAAACAGACTCATCTGACTTGTTGGACCAAGAACCATGCCCCCACGCCGGGGCCACAGACTGGCAACAGAGAGAGAGAGAAAAGGGGAGGATCGGGGACGTCTGGCTCTCTCTCTGTTTTGTCAAGCAGAACCACAAACACTACAGCTCGGAGATGGAAAGGTCCACTGTAACATGACTGACTGCACAGCAGGGGGCAGGCCATAGCTGTTACTGTGGACGTCTCTGAGAGCAGCGGGGGAAAAAAAAACAAAAACGGGTGAACTCGCAGCGAGGATTTAAAAAAAGCTGCCCGAACTTCTCATCAGACGCAGCCCGGGTGTCTGTTAATCGACAATGAAATCTCATTTAGTTCTGCTTCATAAGAACTCGTGTCATTTTTCTATCTTGGCTCCATCCTGGACTGAACTACTGAATGTAAATATCCCAAACGACTGTGGAGGGGAGGGAGGGGGACTCGTGCCACATCAGAGTGCAATTTACAAAGCTTTATTTGGTATATGGGGTTTTTTTCTTTCTTTCATCTTTTTACACATACGCAGTGAAAACGACACACGCCACCAAGTGATTTTGTTTTGGGTTTTTTGTACCTGTCAATGTAACAGCAGTTAATTGTATTGGATTTTTTTTTTTTTTCCGACAGACTCGAATGCAGCAAAGAGAATGTGTGGTCTCTTCGTCTTAGCTCGTGAGCAGAGGCTGCGACTCTCGTCTGTCTGAGTCCAACAGCAGTCGGGGCCACTTCACGCGATCAAAAATGTGATCACTAATCATATCCGACGAGTGTTTGATTTTCTATTCGCCGTTTTTTTTTTCTTCCTTTTTCCATGTTTGCATGTAGATAGTCCGACGACTTTCTTTCCCCTCACTTCTTCTTCTCCTTCTCCTTCTTCTTCTTCTTCCCTCCCCGAGCTTCCTCTCTGCTGATGAGAAAAACTGGAAGGCCTGTGACTTTGAAAGCTCCTGTCCGTCATTCCCGGCTGGTTTTGTTTACCATGCTGTATGCAGTAGAAGACTAGACAAAGACTATACCTCATATATACCATACGGCAGATATATCAGTATGTATGTGTGTGTGTGTGTGTGTGTGTGTGTGTCTGTAGAGTATGTCATTGTGAATAAGTGAGGGGTCTTCTGGGGGTGTATTAAGGTTACAATGTTTACTATCAGGGACCATTTATCGTACTGTTAGGCGTCATCCATCACTTTGGGTTTCTGTGCGGAGCAGCGGGTCACGTCATCGCAGGACAACAGACGAGAGCGGACTGCGAATTTAAAGGGGTAGCTCACCCAAATTTGTAAAAGTAGACACATTTGCTCCGGTGGTGTCTGGCAATGCAAATAGATTTGACTTTGAGATATCAGTCTAGAGCCGATCGTGTTCATTTCATATTTAACCGTTGGAAAAAAAACGCTCACCGGTGTGTGTGTGTATAAAGAAAATCATCTCTGCAGTTTCCACAGAGCTCAAGGTTACATTTTTTTAAGCACTTGTTTTATATAAACAGCAGCGAGCTTAAAGATTTTTCAAACATTTCCAATCCAAATGGAACCACTTTAATACTCTTAAAGTGGTTCCTTAAAGAATCTTTGGCATTTCAGCTGGCTAGACGATGACCGCCCCGACAGAAAGAACAAGTGATTATTGTCGAGGATTCTTTTTTTTCAAATTTTCTTTCAACTGTTTCAGCACTTTATCTGTCTCTGAGATTTCTGCCACCCAACCCATTTCAATGAAGCTGAATGACATTAAAATATTTCATTTAAGGAAAAAGAAAAAAAATGACAGCGGCTGGTCTTTTCCTGAAAATGTGTCCCTGTCACTCTGTGAGAGGCGTTCATGAACCACCTTCTGCTCTGACAGAACCATTTTTCTTACCACATACTGATTCTGAGCTGGTCTTAACCTTCGAATATTATTAAAAATGATTTGTGAGCGCACACTGTTGTCTGATTATGCAGTGCACACAGAGAAGGCAACCACAGCTAAAGTTAAAAGGTGGTAGATCAGCTCCAGAGACGCCTCAGAACACCAAAGATAACTTGACTTCTTTTTGTAAAATACGTCACTGTTTGGTGTAGTCGTGTCATCCTTAAGATGCCGGTTGGTATCCTCAGCAGGGTGCATGGATCACATCATTGCCTGCTTGTATAAGATGGTGAAACACGTTGATTACTTGTACATAAACTACAAACACACGTCACACTTTTCTTGTATGTAGAATGGAATTGGGACAAAGCAATAATCTGCGTCAAACTGAAGCGTTGTGAGCAAAAACTTTCGACATAAAACCAAAACTGTCTGCATGTCGAGACACCACGAAGTGATCGAACGAGGAAGAAAAATTTGTTTTGTAAGTTTGGTGAACTCGCCCTTCACATAGAGGTTGTATCAGACCCTTCACATGGATCATCAGCACAGGAGAAAGTTTTTTTTATTTTTTTATTGTGAGCACTACAGTACTTCTGTCCCGAGGCTGCCTGGAGGCACTCTGCCTCATTCTGGCTTTTATCCGCCTCCACAGCGGCCGTGGAGGATGCTGTCATCTGTGTCCAAAGCTCGGGTCGGACATCTCGCGGCCCACCTGTGTTACACTTTGTGCCGCGCTGCCGTCTCCCCTCTGTCCCATCACTTTCTCCCCCTGCTCATCATCTCCACCCTCCACAGGAGCTCTGCTGCTCTCCTCCTATGAGCTGTTATCTGCTCTGCCATAGTTCAATACATTTTGCCTCCTCGCTCTCTCACTGCAGACACCCCCGGCCCCCCTCCTCCGGCTGCGATTAGCATTTCTGTAAGACCAGACTTCACTGCGTCTTGAATTTGCACTTTCTCCTCTCATCTTTGTAACCTTGTCACAGCCTCCTCTCTCCCTGCTGTTTCGTGTTGCGTCTGTTTTTGTCTTTTTTTTTTTTTAAATGTGATATATGTGGTAGCGCTGTTTTTGTTAGTTCAGAGGTAATTTGTGAATGCAAGGTGTCACCTGTGTGTTTATTCATGATGAGTTAAAGCTGCTGCAGTAGAGCAGAAGACATGGGGAGTAAATAAAGATCAGAAAACAGACTTTCACTTCATCTCAAATGATTTTTGAATTCTCTTTCATGCTCAAGTGAATCTTCTGTATTGTCACGCTGTCGTTTGGCCCTTGAGAGCTTGACCGGTTCTCGGTCAGTAGGGGGCGACATTGAGTCAGCCCAGCGGTACAGTAAATTCCTACAGATGCTGTCAGTCTCAGATGAGTGTCATCAGCCCTTGTAGACTGTCAAAACTTCCTTCTTCACCAATTTCACTCAACCTGACATTACACCTTGAGAAAGCTCCCATCTCAGATCACGTATAATTAACAAGCAGCATGTTTTCTGCCATGTTGACGCCCGTGCGTGAGGCGGAAAGGTGTTGACGATATCGGTGACGGCGTTGGGCAGGAACATGAAAAGAAATTTCTCTTTGTTCGAGCTACATAAAAATGGAACAGGAACACAGAAGAAGAAAGAAAGTGTTGTGGCAGGCACGCCTGAGGCCTGAGAGAGTGATCACTGCACTGCATGTGTGGAGAAGAAAGGAAGTGGCTGCGTGTGTGTGTGGGGTGTGTGTGTGTGTGTGATGAAGCCTGTGAAGGC
Organism: Acanthopagrus latus; assembly: GCF_904848185.1. Classification (NCBI taxonomy): domain Eukaryota; kingdom Metazoa; phylum Chordata; class Actinopteri; order Spariformes; family Sparidae; genus Acanthopagrus; species Acanthopagrus latus. The sequence goes on along the minus strand of NC_051046.1, from coordinate 5,409,927 downwards.
ACCCTGGGGACACTCATCCTCTCCCTTTTAGTCCAAACTGCCAACTGTGTATCTCAACCTGTCTGTGGAGAAAGAGAAAGGGAGACCAGACAGTGTGTTCCACTCAGCTTCCAGCACGAACACACAACGATGATGTTCGACCGGCTGGATTAATGGGACTGGAACCTCGCTGTCCGATTGATCTGGATGTGAAATCACCTAACGGGGAGCTGATTTGTTGTTTTAATTAATCTAATATTTCTTGTTTTGCCGGGCCTTGTTAGTGGGCCGTGTTGAACAGAACATGGCAGCCAATTAATACGAGCTAAAGGGCACGGAGAGAGCGGGGGAAAAGAAACGGCACAAAAACTGATCACAGCGCGTGGAAACATGTAATGAAGGTGGAGGAGATCGAGGAGATAAAAGGCATTCAAACAGCTTTTTTTCTTTTTTGTTTGTTTTTGTTTCCAGAGCTAAAACAAGCCCATTCACACACACCTTTACTTCCACACGTGCACATTTATCATGCAAAACATGACGCATCCGAGAGGTCACTGAATTGTGCAGCGAGCTCTCCCAGCAGATCTAATTACGGGGCCCCAGAATGAACGTACCTCCACCCCTGAACCCATTTACCTGCGTCTGTGGAGGGTGTTACAGAGGGAAGCTGCTAATGAACAAAGCTGCTACCAGCACTGGGCATTGTTTTCCCCGCTGTAGTACAAACCTTTTCCATTTATATTAATTTAAACGACACCATATTGAAGCCTGAGGAAAAAAAAAACAGTTTCTTGAAGGCTTCTTTTTTTTTTTTTTTTTGGCAGCGGCAGCAGAGCTCGCTGCAACTGGATGGTAAGGAGAAGACAGAACGCTGGCAAGCCTCTTAAAGCCGAAACACCCGGAGTGAGCACACGCGCGCAACAATGATATACGGCCATGAAGAAGTGATGAGCCATCTGTTCTCTTGGGTGGTGTTTCTGCATGTCAGGGGCTGCATTTAAGATGCATAAAACCCTAAAGGTTTTCCAATCTGGCAGTAAAAGGCGCACAGAGTCTATTTATGCAACAGCCAAAATTGTTTTTTTTTTTTTTTTTTTTTTTTTATTCCAGCATGAAACTGATCTCCACAATATTAACATCCACTGTCAGTTAAATAAAAAAAGGATAGAAAACAAACATAGAAAATGCGAGACAATATCTCTCTTCATTTCTTAATCACTGTTACGGGTCTGGCCTTTAGATCCTCAAAGGCTTTGATCCAGCGTGTTTGGCGGCGAGTTTTTCAGTGCTGACAAAAACAGGAAATAAAGTAGATATGTGTGTTTCGATGTATGGCAACTCCCAACAGAAAAGGGGATGAGCTTTACGACTGATGAAGATGTTCTGGGAGAGAAAGCCCAAAATCAATATGTGCTCTGTCTGTGGGGAGAAGGAAGAGAAAATGATCTTATTTCTTACCAACAGCAACCAAGTAGAAAAATGTTGTAAAGGTCAGCCAAGCAGCTTTGGGCAAAGTTTTTTTTTTTATTTATTTTTTTTATTTTATTCAAAAGCAGCTTCTTCTACAAGTCAATGAGATTTTACGACTGATATATCTGATATGCCTCTGCTGTGGTGGCAATTCCCACTGTGCCCTGATTGAAAACAGAGCATCCTCCACAGTCTCCTGCTTATCAAACAGCCGGCGGGATGTTTTATTACGCCGTCCCAGTGCGCGGCCGAAAATCTTCAATTTAAAGTTTTCTCGCTATTAATGAACAGCGTGTCGACTGCACGACCCCTGGCCTGCAATCTGCCGGGGGAATCTGATAAAAATATCACAACGCAGATTTATTTCTATCTCCCCGCGCTGATGTGCCAGATGTTTGTGTCGGGGACAAATCTGATGCGTTCAGGGACACTCCAATCGTTTTACATGTCAGGCTCAGTTTACTCGTCACAGAGAGCACTTCTCAGCCTTCTCCGCCTGTGAAAACAGTTATATAATATCTTCTAAAGTTCAGGAAGGAGAGTCTGAAAAAAATAACCCCAAAGAGGACATCAGGGTTATTTTGAGCCCTGAGTGGTTACTGGGTTCAGAGACTGTGTTATTCCCCCCCCCCAAAGAAAATGGGGCTTTAAAGACGTGGATTTGCTATGATACTATCATACTGCATTGTGGGAAATGCAGGATTCAGAGTTAGTGGGACTCTTACCTATAATTGGGCACCAGTAGTCAGGATATATCTGCCTGTGCTGCTTTGATTCTGACCGCTCTGTCTCTGAGAGGGAAAAACAAAATCTTTGAAAAATGCTTTTGACGAATTAGGACAGATTCAGGTCAGGCAGGTCATTAAAAGTTAAAAATAAGCGGTTGCGTAACACCTTATATGGGTGACAAAGACTCAAATGCACACTGGATACATCTGACATCCAAATATTAAACAAACAAGATAAATTAACAAATAAATACATGAGGAAACAAAAGACTGACTCCTTAATGCATTGGGACGGGGTGCTGATGGGACAGTAAGGCCAGCGCTTTGTGTTTTTTCTGAGCCTGTGTGATTCCCCTCCGTGTTTCTGCTCCACACAGTCACATCTGAATGCTGACACGGGTTCAGCTATATCGCGCTCTGTGTCTTGATAAAAGCTGTCCTCTCGCTGTGACCGCCCACTTCCTCGCTGTCTGATTCAGACTGGTAGGCGATCGTGTCCTCATCGCCCCACACAGTGGGGATCCCCTTGTAGCATATCCGTGCGTTCTTCTCCCGTCCTTGGCCGAAGCCAAAACCAAAGCCCACCCGCATCCCCCGCGTCTCTGAATACACAGAGGGCAGTTTGGTCCTCCAGCCTAAAGAAGCGCCACCTGAGCGCTTCTGAAGCAAGAGGAAGACCCCGACGAAGGCAGCCAAGATGAATGCGCAGCTGAGCACGGCCACGACAGCCGGCAGCCGAGTGGGCGGAGCTACGCTGAGCCCCGGAGGTTCCTCGCCCCCTCCGCCGTCACCTGCCACCGCCGCTGGTGTCTCCACCGCTGGCTGGACTCCGTTGCCCTGGAGTCCCCCAGCTTGTGGGGATTTACGCTGGACCTGGTTCTGGTGCAGGCAGGAGGTGAGGACCAGGTGGCTGTGAGGCGGGCAGGACAGGCAGTCTGTGGGCCCGGTGCCAGAACAAGTGAGGCAGGCGGGGTTGCAGGGTAGGCAGGCCTGGACGGAGGACAAGTCCACCCAGTTCTCCAGGGAGAGGTTGAGGAGCTGCGGCCCCGAGGTGAAACCCGGCGGACACAGCTTCATGCAGCCCTGGAGGAAGAGGGAGAAGCCGGGGCTGCACTCTAGATGGAGAGAGATAAAAGCATACGGGAGGTTAAGTCTTATGAGATCCAATAAAACAAGATGAAAATGGCGTCTGAAGATAACTGGTCCCATAACATCTGAAACTATTTTTCCTGGAAGTTTACTGCAAAGAACTACTGAGTCCACGATTTAGGTCTGCAGGAAACACATTTTTTCCATCATCTTTTCATTATCTGCTGATTATTTTATTGATTCACTGATTAATCATTTGGTCTGTAAAGGTCAGAGAGTAGTGAAGAATATCAAGCATTATTTCCCAGAGCCCCGAGTGTGTCCTCAAATCGCTTCTCTGTTAGACCAACAATCCAACATCGTTCGGTTAACAACAGCAGAAGACAAAGAAAACCAGCCAATTCTCATATTTGAAAAAGTGGCATCATCAAATCTTTGGTACTTTTGATTTAAAAAGTGACTCACAGGATGAATATCGTATCACACTATTTGCCAATTAATGTTGAAATCTAATCATCTCAGCCACAATTAGGTTTTTTTTTTCTTTAATTATATGAACATAATGAGTTCAGAGACGGTGCAAGTAATATTTGATAACAATTTAATTTGAGTGCCTGTGAAAAGATCTAAAAATGATTTTTGTGGTTGCTGAACAAACTGAGCAGCAGTTGTCCACAGTCTGCAAGCAGGTGTTGGTAACTTGAGAGAACTGCCAATTAAATAAATGCAAATTCACCCCGATAACAAAAACATTGGCACGCGGCGTGATGTGTAAATTAGGAACAGAATGCAAACAAACAGTTTTACAAAGTGTTCCGATCCCATCGTGTAATATCCTTTCTCACAGAGTGGTGACCTCGTCTCATCCCTGCTGTTTGAACAACTGAGCCTTTCAAAGACGACGCTTTTATACCCAATCATGACACTATTACCTGTTAACAATAAACCCGACTACCTGAGGAATGTTCCCAGTCTTTTGTTGCCCCGTCCCGCCTTGTTTGGTGTCAAAAAGTTGAGGTGAAACTTGTGTTGTATTTATCATCTTTATATGGAGCATACGTCATAAAGTATCAGTAAGTTATTGCTTTCTTATTGCTTCAACGTTATCTCTGTTGAAATACTGAAAACTGTTAAACATAAGAAAAGGTTTTTGAATTTTTAACTGATCCTGTGACTGACTGGAGGATTTGTCTGTTCTCGCTACATAATTATCACCAGATTACAAAGTCCTTTCCAGGAACTTTCCAGCTCATTTCTAGGAAGTTATTAGGAAATCAAGCATTGCCAGAGACTGTAGAAATGTAGATTTTGACTAAATTATGGAGAAGTCTGGAATGATTAAGAAGGAAGCGTCTGAATGCTTGGAAGCAGAACGAAGCCTCCGACCTTATCTGCCTTTCAATGAGGGACTCATCTTCCTCAGCAGTTGTTGACAACATTGCACCTCTCGCAGAGACGAAGTTATAATCTCCCCCTGCTGCTCCTCCATACGTCCCACACTCTCATTTAAACTGTTATGACATATGGCAATGTGCATATTCAGAGTGCGCTCGTAAACAGATTCACGAGAGGCTTGTAAATGGGCAATCTGTATTCACAACACTCGCTTTTCGCAAGTTGAACCGCCCAACGCGATCTGACCGAAAGCCTGCTCTGTAACACTGCCTTTGTGCCAGCGTTAATACAAATGAGCCCATTCTGTTTAAGTGGCTCCTGTTCAAAGTTTCTTTTTTTGCTTCGGCGGAATGAGCTCACCTATGCAGATCTGCTGGGCGTCAAAGGTCTTGCAGCTGTTGTTGGACGGCCGAGGGAAGTCAGATGATGAGGGGTTGACGACGCTGGGTCCGGTCCCCCACAGGATGAGGTTGAACTGACGCAACACACCTGAGACAGAGGAGGGAGAGACAGAGAAAGGGGGTGGAGAGTATTAAGATGTGGAAGAGAATATCAATGTAACACTTTTTTTTCAGAGAGGGAACAGTGTGAACTGGCTGAGAAGAGGATATGGGGGTGGAAGGAAAGGGAACAAGTGATGAGAGTACAAAAACAACACCGGAGGAGGATAAACACCAGCAGAGGATACAGATAGGGTCTTTTTTTTTCATTTTCCTGGCTGCCCAGAGTAAACAAAGCCAGAAGAAAGCACCAGGTCTTGACGAGTTCCCCCTTCTGGACGATGTGCTGCTGTTTGAAAATGCAGCTCCATAGTTGAGAGGAAAAAAAACCCAAAAACATTCTCAAGTTGATAATCAAAAGGTTGCCACATCCTCGGCTGAAGAATATTTTTCTGTAAGGTTTTAATCTGGATGTGTGACAGACGCTCCCCGTGGTACCAAAAAGAAACGGTACGTAGTGAATCATTAGCGCGGGGCAGGAGAAAATGGGGACCGAGGAGAGGCTATTTAGAGAAGCATGAAAAATATGACAGAGGACTTGAGTTGATGAGGGGGCAGTTAATGATGGCGCGAATGTGATGCGGCCAGGCCGAACAATTAATGACGATGAGTGGGGTTACCATAGTCGCGGCCATTAGCCGCCACGTTCTCTATTTCCAGGGTCCATTCTCCTTGAGGATCCTCGTCCCACGAGTGGGTGGTCATGAAGGCCCAGTCGTTGAATCCCTCCGAGGAGAAGTCATTGGGCCTGAGAGAAAAGTGTCAGATACGAAGGTGTTTGTGTTATTTTCCTGTGGTTGAGAGCCAAAAGGTGTGTTTTTACTTAGCGAGAATGCTAGTGGGAGTATGTGTGCATGAGTAAAAATTGAGGCACACACACACAGAGAGACACAGACAAAGAGAGATTTATATTAGAGTTCGTCTGTTGGTGTTTGTAGTGGTGTGTTTTTCTGTGTACCTGGGGAACAGCAGGGTGGAGCGTGTGCCCAGTGGGCTGATGAGATGAATGGCCAATTTTCCTCTCTGGTTGTGGGAGAGAGTGAGGCGAGCCTGAACGTGTTCCAGAGAGCTGACATACTCCGGTCGTCCCCAGCAGGCATCAACGCTCTTGCTGAACACCAGCTTGTTCCCGATGTCTCTGCAGGTTTGACAAGTGGAGGGAGAGGAGAGCGGTTAATGTTGTGTGGCTGCACAAATGGACACAGACAATAGAGCTGTGCTGCAAATCCACGCGACCGCCGCGGCTCCGAGCAGAATACGGCGACATCTATCAAGCTGAGCTGGATGACAGAGTAGCAAGTGCTCATAATGAGACTAAAACTCACTGCAGTACGCACAAATACACACACATACACACAGAGAGCTTCACGTCACCGTTCTAACCTTGGTTCTGTGAGCATGGTGAGAACACACTGATGCTGCGGCCCAACAGAGGTCCAGTTCTGTGCCAAAGCAACCATAGCACCCGCATCCAGGAGCCCATAACCGTACGAATGACTCACTGTGGAGAGAAAAACAGACAGAGGGATAAACACAGTGGCAGGTTGATGGCGGAGATAAGATCACAGACAGAGAAATGACAGCCAGCCAGCTATCCTCTCTTTATAGTAATACTAGGTGTTGTGTTTTTTGTTTTTACCTCAGTCCTGAGCCTGACATTATAAACAGATTCCCACCAAAAACACTGACTTTAACTGCAACAGCATCAATGTTCAGATGCCCAGCTGAAATCAAATTTTGAAGTAAAAAAAAAAAAAAAAATGTAAATGTGTTTATTTGTGTACAGACGTGTCAATATTTTTTGTTATCAAGAAAAAGAATAAAAAAAAAAGATCTTGAAGAAGCTCATTTTTGTCTCAGCTGGGTAGGGGAAGAAAAACTCCAGCACTTGTGAGAACAGGTCGTCTTTTTATTTACTCTGCCCACCATAAAAAGAAGGATATTCTCTGCGAGTGCCCAAGGATTTTAAAGTTGCCACTGCTATGCACCTGTTCTGTTGTTGACAAGTTTTAAGTGCAGGCTGCTCTTTCTTTCTTTCGCTGTGTAGAGGGTCGTGTCTCTGTGCAGATCAACTTGGCAATAAAAAAAAAAAAAAAACAGATTCTGGTTCTGAACAGGAGACAAAAAGAACAAACTGAAGCTTGCGCATAATGTGTCGTTAGAGGGTGAGGACGACAGCAGAGCCTAACTGGACCAAAGTGACATGTGCTGGTACGTTTACATGGTGTTAAACGCAGCTCAGTTGAGCAGCTAATCAATTATCCAGCCTGGAAAATGACACACGCAGCGCAGTTTTCCCCAGTGAATATTTGTTGGGTGGCCAAAGAAAAAATTTGTGTTCATAAGTTAGATGAAAAAGAGACTGCTGTTCACAGTTTGTGGCTCTGGCTGTTAGTTGGCTGTTTTATTTATGTTTTACACACAGCGTTGCAGCTTTTTAGGTCTTGTGGTGGTTTTATTGTAGCACACAAAAAACATGTCAGTAAATCTCAGTTGGGCTTGATAATAGCTGGCAACTACAGATTCACACCTAGCTTAATTAGCTTCTGCTTATCTGGCAGGGGTTTGCCTGGTAGCTGACCAGGATTAAGGATGAGTGTGATAAGGTGATTAGTTGATTAAACATTGCCTCCCTCATGAGTCAGCTCCAGAAATACTCAACATCAAACTTCACGTCATTATAAAAAAACAAAGCACTAATATTAACATCGCTGCATTAACATGTATAATAAATGTCCTGTAATGTTTAACCTTCCAGATTAAACTGTTCAGATAGTTTACTGAATGTTATCTTAATTTCAGAATAGTGAACTAGTCCAAGTTTAAACTTCCTTTGAGCAGTGTTAGGAACATCCCTTAAGAGGACTATGCAGAGACTTACAAGTGGAATTTCATTAAGGGTCATAAAAGTAGAGGCTTAACAAAGACTGCACGAACTACTTCTTACATGTGGCTGTCTGTGCCCTTCTCCCTTTGCTTCCCAAGTTCCTTAATAACCAATAAGCCTACTACCTGGAATGGAGACAAAAGCCAATCACAAATGATTAAATATTCTGCTTCCGTTTTATTGCCTCAAATTGTGATTCACTCTAACACTTTGTCATATTGCAGGCAAACTTGAGAGCGCACAGAGCAGAGATGTCCCGGCGGATTAAGGAGTGCACAGTGCAGAGAGCTGGAAACTGACTGAGAGAAGTTGCTACTGAGTGCTTTTGTGCATAAGAGCAAACGTAAAATACATTTAATGTGCGCAGAACAGATTTACTTTGCTTCAATCAAATGATTCTTCTTCAATGTATGCATGATCGTGAACTCTACCGAATATGATTCATGCACATTAATATGATATAAAATAAATATGAGTCATCTTTTTCTGTGCTCCAAATGTCCCATTGTGAACCCAGGACACGGGCACAAATATAACACAATGCCATCTGTGCTTCATTTGGACAAGCCAGTCTCTACCTCTGCGTCCGACTCCGTTAGTCCTCCAGTCTACGGCGCTGAGGCGTCCCGGCTGGGACGTTCTCACCACCAGGTGCTGCATGTCCCTCCAGGTCAGGTTCATGCTGCACAGACACAGGAAGGAGGACAGGGCAAACTGCATTGACTTTCTGTCATGTAATAACAAGAGATATTACTTCCTACATTATGCACATTATGAGAAAAGCCAGGTTACGCTGACCTACACTGTACTGCGATACAGCAGAGGAAAGGTGAGGAGCAATGGGATATGGAAAAGGTCAGGAGTCTGTAGACACACCTGAAATGTAATCGGGCTGAGAATATATAGTGAAGACAGCCATGAAATATTATACTGAGACTTAGAGGGAGCCCTGAGGGGTATGTCAGTCAAACAGAACAAAGATATAGGCTCACATTATGGTTTTAATACCAGCACAGAGCACCAGTATTAAAGGTACATAATAACTATTGTGTTGAAAGGTCAGGGAACACAGTAAAACAGCAGATACAATACCGTGGAGGACGGTGTCTAGACCGCTCTGTAATGATAGTTTCTAATGAGGTCTGGGATTTGAAAAAGGTGCTGGTCACATTCCACAAAGTGGGAGCCCCACAAAAGTTTCTTTTTATCGAGAAGCACAGCAGAGAAGTATTCAGAGGAGAAGCCTTTCAGTCACCAGTGAGGAAAACACTGCTCCGTTGGTTAAGATAATCAAACCATGAATCACACTGGTGCAACACCACAGACAGAAATAGAAACTCAGAATTGCAGTGTGGCGCATCACCTCCGCATCAGCATTCACATCTCACATCCTCTCATGTGTTATTAATGGACAAGATCCCCCATACACTCAATGTCACCTCAGCTGAGAGCGAAGGGGGAAATAATTAAATAATAAAACACCAGAAAGCCAAAACACTCTGCCTATTAAATGATTCCATCTCTGTGAATTCCAGTGTGGTCCCAGTCCGATAAACTCGCTATCCTGTTATTGCTGCTGCCTGTCAGGAGGGGTGCGGCTGCTCGCTGACAAATATCTACTCCAGTCTGGTGTTGAACATGAAAGATGTTTCTACATGGTGTAAACCTTCGCTGTCAGTCAGAGGCGACGGCGTTGAGATCAACCTGATACGCTGAGGATGTGTATCTGAACTGAATTTGGGCTTTGAGGTCACGCAAGATTTGATTTGATACCTGACAGCTAATCCCTAATGTGGAAATAAAGAAAAATGATGTGTGAGTGGAAGACTGCAGACTGATAAGCACGCACACACACACACACACACACACACACACACAGACAGAGATATGACTAAAGATACGAAACATAATGGAGCACACATTAGTGCAGCTGACAGCAACTTGGATTCTGACACCTGGAGTCCTGAGTGAGCGATAATGAGAGGCGCTCTCGAGTTAAAATCTTCACTATAGCGGCCCTACAGGTATTCAGATGTCTGCGTGGGCTGCAGCTGCTGATTTGTCTTGCTAATTAACTAATTATCAAAAGCTTAATTTGCTGAGGAAAGAAATTTCTAGGCTGGGATTTAGGCCAACAACGACTCCCAGACAGGCGTGCACACTTGCAGACAGGAAGGCACGCACGCATATACTCCACGCGTAAAATTAAACTCGAGAAGTGTTTACATTGTGGAATTGTATTTCATTTTATTCCTGTTACTGTTAAAGCATATTGGCGAGGAAAAAAGCTATAAAGGCTTTCAGAGGCGGTTGTGTCACTCTCACTCACTTGGCCTCCAGAGCCAGAGCAATGATTCCAGCCGCCAGTGGTGCTGATGCAGACGTCCCCGTGTGAGAGTCTGTGCATTTTTGCCTCAGGTCTGTGGTCACCTTGGAGACAGCAGAGGAGAAAGAGAGAGAAGCACAGAGGGAGAAACACAGTGAATATGACACACTGAGTTTCTCACATCAGCACGAGTGAAGTTCTTGGTAAGAGGTAGCTGCGAAGGGCTGGGGACAATGGGAGCTCTGCCTGCAGCGACTGGAAACGAGGAGGGGGAGGTGAAGAGGGAGGAGAGGGAGGAGGGGTAGGAGAAGGAGGAGAGTATGAGCAGGTAGGTTCAGTCTCAGGTCTGTGGATCCCTGCCAAAGGGTCACAGACGGGGCAGTGAATGTCAGCCAAATCAGCCCGGCACAGGTCGGGATGTGGTGGTGAGACAAAGTATGTTAGCACTGCGGTCACTGCCGCTGCCAGAAAGCTAATGAGGCCCGTCTGGGTCACGATGGGAACCGTCAGTAAATGACAAAAAGCCAGAGGGGCAGGCGAGGCTCTGAAGGTTAGGGACAGATTCTTGGTCTGCAACTTTTGGCCCGACAGATTGTGGCACTAATGGCTGTTGTTTGTAGAGAAGAAGTTAGAGGAGTAAACAAAGGGCGGGTCAATGTCTGCACTAGACGACTGTTAGATCTCATAATCGGATAGAACGACACCGAAACACGTTCACATCTATCAGGTTTTTTTGGTTGTGCAAACTGATTCAGTCAGAATGTTAGCTGCATATAATGACCTGACTGTTGACGTCACCTAGGAACATATCTTACTATAATCTTGACATTTTATGATAGGTGATTAATTGATTAAGAGACACAATGAAGGATTTACACATTATAAGTTTAATTTTTGATATTGTCTGTATTACTGTTTTTACTGCCGCACAACCAATCGCCCCTCAGTGAGGAAAATAATGTTCGACTTGATGTATTAAAAACCGACCAATAAACCAATAAGTACCTAGCAACGCATACTTAGCACCACGAGAGATGTCAGAGGAGCAGCTACTTGTCCACATTCAATGTAACATTTATTGAAAAGCCTGGTCTCCTTGTAATTTGACAGTCTAGACACAAATAAAGTCCCCAACACAGAAATCAGTCAAAGTGACCGTAAATACTGGTTCAAGATAAAATGAAGCTGTATGAACTCACTGATGCAAAGATGACAGCTCCTGCCTGACGCAGCAACAATACAAAGCAACTGCTGTGTCACACATAAAAATGACTCCAATTTCATCCATTTGATGAGTTATGTTTTCTCGCCTGCAGCACGCCTCCAGAGTATTTTGGAGGGAATGGCAGATTTATGGTTGTTTTATGTCGTTCTATGTCCCCCAGGCAAGACTTTCTTCAGGTGACAAGCAGCTTGAAGGAAGCATGTGGCATCTCCCAGTGTTTGTCAGTTTTGCTCACTGTAAGTTTCACTTCACTCTGATATTGACAGCTTGATGCCTATTTTTTGATTTGAGAGGGACAGCGTTCATGTGCATTGGTTTCGAAAAAGAGTTCGTTTTTGGATGCACCTGCGTCAGCTTTTGGCCGATGCACGCTATGAGCTGATACTTAGTTATTTTTGCAATGCTGATATTTACAGAGAGCTCAAGATTTGAAGTGTAAAAACAACCTACACAGAATCTGATTTCTTCAACTTGCAAGAGCGTATGTGTATATATGTGTGTGTGTGAGTGTGTACACCCACTATCTGTTTCTCCCCGGGGTTTCCAGAGCTGAAGGTGGTAGCGAGGGTGGAAGAGCAGGGCTCGCTGTACCACGGCACGTTGCCTGATTGCGTGGTGCTGCTGATGGACAGGGTGTAAATGCTGTTGGTGTAGCCGTCACAATTACAGCTGTCCTGCTCCCGGCCACCGTTCCCAGAGGCCCAAACGAAGATGGAGCCCAGTCTGCTGCGTCCCTGAGGTATAGAATCACATATATGCTTTTAATCGTTGTGATCCACTGCCATGCACAGCGTAGGTTAAGAGAGAGACTTTGCCTTTGACAAAAGGCGTTCATCGCGCTGCTTAAATGCCTTGTCACTTATGTACTTTTATTCAGAAACATTGGACCGCTTCAGGCACAACTCTTATTAATACATCATGATGTCAGATGACTTACTGCGGCAGAACATCGGGTAACAAACAGAAGAAATGTAATTACAAAATCTACTCATGCTGAATGTAATTTATGGGCCTGATAAATGTCAACATGATATCTGGCATTGAGATTGTAAAAAAACAAAACAAAAACCACACACTTTGAGACATTTAGTCGTAAAAGACATTTTTATGTCTCGGGTTTAAAGCAAAGTAACAAAGGGGCTTTTGTTAACCCAGGAACATCTCTGAGATGAGACCGTTCCTTTTCTTCCATGACAGATAAATGTTTTTTATGCATTTGTCTCCAGCCGATTTTGACAACTGCAGCTCTTTATTTGCTAGAATATCGCAGGAATTGATGGACCGCCTTCAGTCTGAGCAAACCACAGCTGCCAGGGACATCATAAGTTGTGAAGAAAGATTTTTTTTTTTTTTTACAGTTTCGGCCTTCCTGCCCTGGTTATCTATGGCCTTTCGAACTGATTTTTTTTTTCGTTTTATAATTTGTTTCTAAGGAAACAGTTGGTTTGCCCTCGTCCTACACCGATGACCTTTCTCTCTTTCAACGCATAGCTGATTAGCATGAGGTCAACTGGCCAGTTGTTGCTGACGGTCCCGGAGGCTGAGCTGGAGACAGAGAGGAAGGGCAGCTCTCTGTGCAGCTCTGAAAAGGCCTGCAGCTGGAGAACGACCTCAGTGTCCTTCTGTTAAAGACTTGGAGACATATTTTTTAAATGGGCCTAATTAGTTTAAGTTTTGCTGTCATGTTTAATTAGGTCTTATTCTTCAAAATATATATATAATAAAGTAATTTTTTCTCTTTGTCAGAGCATGTTTTTTCTCTATCTTTTATTTATTCTTCTATGAAACAATTTTATTTTGTTTTATTTCTGAAGAGCTGTCAAACAAACAAAGAAAACAAACAACGATAACTTATCATAATTCACCCAAATCTCACATTTTTATTCAGGCATTGTCATTCAAAAGTTAATTTAAAAAATCAAGTAGAATCTTTCATCAAAGCGTGAAAGCAGCAACACTGTGACACTGAGAATGAAATTGAAAGATGACGACTTTTCTTTCTTCCTCCTATTGTTTCAACCAAGTGGGTGGATAAAAAATCCATTTCAGAGGACAAAAGGCGAAGCTCAGAAATACATACGATGAAGGAATGAGCAGGAAAGGACCTTTTTTTACATCCCACATATAGAGAACGAGAACAACCAAATTGTTGATAGCAAGCAACAAATTAATAACGTGAGAGAAAACAGATGTACAACATGTATTCTTCAACCCTCTTCCCCTTCCCACAGACACACCAAAACTAGAAACTAAACTAGGTACCTAGCACACTGCTCCGATACTCAAAGCAGTCCTCTGATTGGTCAGTCGGTTTCTTGTCCTCTGCGCTGTGAAGTAGGGATTTACTTCCTGCTTTCTCAGCAGTATTCTGTCTCGCTGCCTGCAGCCTTTTCTCAAGTTAAGCTAGTTTACTTGTTGTTATAAACAAGGAGTGAGTGGCCGAGCGCGAGTGAGTGGGCGGCAGAAAAGAGACGGGGGATGTGAGCGGAGCAGAGACTATAAAAGGTTATCAGTTTGTATATGCTGTCAGACGCGCAGTAATGTAAAGTACAGGTCTTAGCATGTCAGTTAATAAATGCAGCAGCTTTTTAAGAGTTGAAAACAGGCCACCCAGCTGTTTTCCAAATGCTGGAAAAATGAAAATGGTAACCCCACAGCCAGTAACATCCCCGCCTACACCTAAGGGTACTGTCCGCAGTGGAAACCCACAGTAGACCAGGAGTTACGAAGGGTTCTAAACCAAATGTACTTCAGCGGAAACGCAGCTGTAGAGAGCTTCATCCTGATGTTCAGTATCAGCAAAACCAATGAGCTTATGCTGGACTCCTGCTGTATGTCTATGTGTGTGTAAGTTCATTGAGAGAAATAAAAAATTAAATCAAATACCTTTTATGTGTTTCCATCCTTAGTCAATAAAGCTGATTCTGATAGCATTCAAAGAAGCTACAGATTTCAAAACCTGGATTCTTCACACACTTTCTCAACCTGGCAACACTGAAGAGCTAATCAATAAGCTCCGTTTCAAGGTGGGAACCAAAGAATAGTGTTTGAATTTATCTCCCCTTCAGTTTCTGAGTTATGGCGTTGAATAATAGTCCCTGCAAACCATTATGATGCCACAGTAAAATTTGATCTTTCAGATATAAAATGTCATTATTTTTTCAAACTGGACATTTGTGTGAAATTTCGTCATAAATACTAAAGAATATGAATTATATTACTGTGGCCAAAAACTTCGACTTTGCCCTTTGACCGACAGATTCAAATCACTTCATCCTCGAGTCGAAAGTGGGCATTCAAGCAAAAGCTGAAGGAAAGTCTCGCAGACCTTCCTGAGATATTGTGTTCATGAAACTCAGACAGACCTTTGACCACCAAAATCTGAGCAGTTCATACTTCCTTGGGAATGCCCCCCAACTATTGCATTTTTTAAAATCCCTACTGATAACCCTACTGTTTTCAAGGGTTTTAAATAAATGTTTTAAACATTTATATTTCCTCTAAATCTTTACATTTGCATTTACATTTATGCTCTTGTAAACGGTGTTATTTTAACTTTGTTTTAACCTCTCTGTATAGCACCTTAAATCCACGTGCATGTATGAAACGTCCCTTATGAATAAAATTGCCTTTCCTTGAGTTCAAGTCGAGGTTTGTGCCAAATTTGAAGAAATTCCCTCAAGAAATTCCTGAGGTATGACGTTCACGAGAATGAACGTGATGTGGACGGACACTCCGAAAAATACAATGCCTGCGGCCTCAACCGTCGCTGGTGTAGAGGTAAAGAAAAAAAG
Source organism: Acanthopagrus latus (assembly GCF_904848185.1). NCBI lineage: Eukaryota > Metazoa > Chordata > Actinopteri > Spariformes > Sparidae > Acanthopagrus > Acanthopagrus latus. The sequence continues at coordinate 5,394,534 of NC_051046.1, read as the reverse complement.
TGATGTCACAGAGTTTGATGGGAAATACTGCAGGGGTGTTTTTCTAATCCTGCTGTTAAAGATTGTAATTGTCTGTCTTGCCTGTTCGAGTCGGGCCTGTCTATCAAAGAACCAAAAGGCCCCTCCACATTATTGGTTCCAGTGTTTTGGCTTCACAGTCCTGATGCAGAATCAGGAATCTTTGCTTCGTTATCACTGTTGTTGCAACACTGTTTTCTCTGGCACAGCTGATCAAATATCAGGAGTACAAAGGAACCTCAGTTTGACCTGAACAGAGACAAGACTTGTTTTGTTATTTAATGTTTCTTTATGGATCCCTATATCCTCCATCTCACACACGACCTCTGTTCAGAAGCTGGTTAAAAATATCCTTCTCCTGTTGGTATGAAGCTGTCTGAATTGCACTGTATTCCTAACACACTCTTAAAGCTCGAGCAAATACTCCTAAACCTTCCAGCCACATTTATGACCTGATGCCGCCTTTGCTGCAGGTTACAGAGGCCAGACGATAACACTTCTGTGCCAGGGGTTATCTCACTGCCAGGAGAACACTCGCTGAACCAGAAAGGTCCTGTTGTGTTGCTGTCAGGCAATTTTTCCTCACTAACACACCGTGATATGTGGAGCATTTCGCATTCTGGGATGTGACATATGAGTCACACTTTCCCAAAGACAGTGCGCAGTTTCATTCATTTAAACGCTAATTACTGTGGTCTTTGAGTCTGACTATTGTTCAGCACCATTGGCTGTTGCTCCGTTTCTATTTTCTCCCATCTCACATTTATCATTTAGCTGCTGTGCCAATGTCTTTGATGTAGGATGCTGACACAAAAGAGATGACGACATCAGGGTTAGAAAGTATGTCATACTGTTTCATGTCTTCTTTATCCAGCCCAACCCAAGGACTAGCTGGAGGGCAACTGCCAAACTCACCTTGGGTTTGTCCTTTTCTACAGCACATCTCAATCCAATATTAAGTATGATTCAGTATGACTGTACAAGTGGAAAAATGTTCAAACCTCAGATTTTCAAGAGCATTTTTTCCCCTCAGCACGACAGAAATTCCTCCATATGTAGCTTTAAAGGAATTGTTTGATGTTGTGGGAAATAGGCTACCATTAATGGACTCCCTGCAGAGAGAGGACTTACAGCACTCTCGTGTCTGGTATGGTAAATATTAAACTAGAGCCAACCGCTGGTTTACTAACTGTAGCAATACATAAAGACTGGCAACAGGTCTGCCTTGTTAACAAAATCCACAGTAGCTCAGCAACTAACATGCTATATTTTGATTGTTTGATCCATACAAAAAAAATGAATAAATTTAAGGGGTTACGTGTCAGATAATTCTTGGCTTGGAGCAGTTGCTAGGCTACAATCTAAGACTAAAGAGAGTTACTGGTCGTTATCGTTTTGTGTATCCCACAACCCATACCTTAACCCTTTGTTGCCCTTACTCCAACATTTTCTGCAACACTTAATCTTAAAACAATTCATCCTATGCCCTTACCTGAACTGTAGAGGGAAACGGTATTGGAATGACTGAAAGACAAACCTCCTTCGACACTAGAATAGCAAAGAAAGTTAAACGTCTGCTGGCTGACACACGTGAGAGTGGTATCTATCTTCTCCCATATTTCTTAGCAAGAGAAGGACGTATTTATGTGAAACCTTTAAGAGCTGATGAGAGTTTGATAGTGATGCTTGAGGTAAAAAATGGGCTAGATAATAGTAGATTAAAAGTCCAAGTTTATGCTCTGACTGACCTTGGTGATTCCCTCGAGAAAAGCCTCTTTGGCCAGCTTGGCAGGGCCGTCCAGTGACTTCCCATCGTCCTCTGGGCCCCAGCTGGCACTATAAATGTGGATGTGCTGAGAGTTGAGGCTGAGCGAGTGGGCCTCCACCACGTCTGTCACCTCCCCATCCAACATACGAACTCCTGTGAAAAAAATGAACACAAAAAGTGATCAGATTAGGTTACTAAACTATTTAAACATGTTGGATAAAGTGTGACAGAGTGACAGGTGGAGAAGAGATAGTGAGTGTATGATTTCAAACGATGGGGAGGTGACAAAACCTGAGGGTACAAAAACAACAAAAAACAAACAAAAAAATAAAAAAAACGCATGAGGCGACAAGAGGAGAAAAACATAGTCACAGTAAAGACTAAAGGAAATTGGTCAGACTGCAAATTCCCATTTTCTCCTTCCACAACCCTACCCGCAACAAACACAAACAGATAAACAGGGGAAACAAAAGACTTCACAGAGAAATCCAAAGACTTCAGAGTTCCAGTTTTAATGAGCAAGCATACAAAGCGTCACCCGCGGATGCTGCTCCGACTGATACTACACCATTTTGCTGTCACGTAAACATAAACCAAGCTGGCTATTAAACCAAGAGAAGGCTGTTTCCTGACCCGACCGTGCCCACAGGAAGGATAAGTAGACAAATCTAACAGACTGCAGAAGAGAGAAAGTCACACATACACCCTCACACAGATACAGATGAGCAGAGAGCTTACAGGGCCTTCGACAGACGTGGCGTGTCCACCGGGTAGCACCAAATGTCACCTTTCATCATACCTGAACGCAACCCTGTCTGCGCCTTTGAAGTGAGCAGCCTCAGATCACTCATCCGGACGTTAATGGCTGTAGAGAGGCGTGAAATAAACCGCCCTCAAATAAGGCCCATTACTAGAGAGAGGACCCCCGGACCTCATAGGCAATGCAGCGACTGATGGCGTCCACATTAAGACTTCAATAATCCATTCTAGACAACCTGCCTGGCCCCGCAGCCACAGCCGCATGCCAGTGGGGATGGAGCCAAAGCAGTAATTACTCTGTTGGCGTGGGGTGTTTTGCCGTAACACAAGTTTGAATACCGAGTAGCCTTGAAAAGAATAACTTCACTGAGCTAAACATGGAACATAAAGCACAATGTTTGCTGGGTGATCACTATGCCTGGGCTGTATCGCAGCAGTAATGATAATAGCCGTCGTAACCCCTCTAATCAACTTCCTGCGGTTTGGCGATTCCTTATTAAGTCAACGCTGTGCGAATTCCCTGCAGCTCTGGTGAGTCAGAGGGTACAGGTGGGAAAGCAGCTATATGTGTGTGTGTGTGTTGGGGGGGAAATGTACAGGGGGTGGAAGGAAACGCCAAGTGAGCCAAGCAGGGTCAATTACAGGTTTTACACACTAATCACTAATCATTGCTCAGTAAGGATTCCCCCTTTTATGCGTCACACACACCACTGGTGTTTGGGAGCAAATCACAGATGTTTATAAACAATCCGTTGACCCTGGTGGCGTGAACAGATTCACAGAGGAGTCATTTAAGAGAGCGGAGCCGGTGCGCCGTTTGTCTGGGGATGAATGGTAATGAAGACTAAGAAGGAGAGTTATGAGTAACATCTGTGAACGGGACTGCTCAGGGCTGCAAGGGCTCCGCTGAGTCTTGTTGGCTGCCGTCATGTCATTGACAGATTGTTTGGTGACAAAAGTTACTAAAAGCCTCCTTGGAATACTTTATCAAATGCAAACCCCCCTCCCACCCATCCTTTCAGACTTAATTTGTGATCGCAGGGTATAATTTAATCAAACCTCTCTGAATATCTTCTTTCTTTAAGCATTGTTGGACAAGCTGACAGCTTTATTACTTTTTAAACAAGTGCCTGACCTTAGAGTCTTGTCCTGAGCAGCTTTTAAGGCAGATGATTTACACAAGTGTGTGAAAAGAGGTCCATTGTATTGTGTCAGTTTTCTTGGCATTAACATAGAACTGAACACAAAGGACTCAATAAAACACTTAAAAATGTAGCTTGCTCTCTATCTAATTGGTAGAAGACAGACGGGAGTTTTGGTGCCAAGAAGTGCCAAATAAAGGTGGGCTGCGCTTTAATACGTGTTGGTTTGAATTCAAAAAGTCAGATTAAAATATGGGAGTCATAAGACTGACGCGCTAATTTGTTTCATGAGCACTCATCGGTCCTAATGAGGCCGTGATGCATCTCACTTCCATAGACGAACAACCTGAAGAAAAAAGGTCAAAAGCTGCAGCACGCTTTCACTTGTGCATCAGAGAGAATGGGGAGTCAATCAGGCAGTAAAAAAGTCAATGGTCCAGAAAAAAAAACAAAAACATCATGGATCAGCTGTTATCAAGAAAATGTGAAGTCGACTACAGCTCTGATTTTGATTCATGTCTCGGAATTCAGGCTCTGAATAGTGCTGCACTGAAAGAAATCCACTTCTGTGTTAATTAATTTAAATGTGAATATTATGGTGCATATCATTTCTAATTAAAATAATATCAAACTCATTCTTATTTCTAATTGAAAACACTGCACCCAATTAAAAAATCCCAGCGGGATGCTTCACTCACCTCCAATTTTAGCATTATAGGCCACACCTACACCGCACACGCCGTTGTTGGCTGCAGCCGCAACTTCTCCCGCACACCGAGTTCCATGTCTGCGGAGAGGAAGACAGTCAAGTCACGAAGGAGGGAAAAAATTCTCACATCAAGCGGAGGCATTGGATTTGTTAATCCTAGAACTGAGGTCTAGGATTACGCAACACTGCAGCTAAAGTGTTGCTAAATAGTCAAACGAGAAATAAAAAAAGCTGCAGGCCCTTTCGTAAGTGCTAGAGAGCCTGACATGCCGTCTCTATTAAAGGGCCATTTGTTTCGAAGAGCTTTGAAATTCAATACTTGCTTATAACCAGACAGAGTACGGCGACCTTCATTGTGAACATGACATGCAGTTCTAATAATATAAAAGGCACGATAAGCAACAACAAGCACAGCCAGTTGTAAAAAGAAATCTGTGGAGCATTAGGGAGCATCGAGTAAAGTGAAATTGAATTGGCTGAAATAGATTAAATGACAAAATTGTTCATCTTTAACGAAATTAAATCACATCAGTCTTTCAAGCTGAGCGATGACATTCTCCAATAACACGCCACATTCTGCCAAAGTCCGAACAGCTTTGCATAAGAGCTTTCCATTTGTGTCTTTGTCCTTTAGTTCTAGTTATATTGTGACTGTATACAGTTTGACAGTTAGATACACATTTCTGTGCACCAATTGAAGTTTAGTAACATTTGGATCAAGATCTAATGACAGTTGTGGGGTTTGTGCGCTTCTGCTGCCAGTGCTATCAATCAATCAAATCTGACCAAACACACCCACACAGTCACAGATTTTCTGAGTTTGAGTGCTAAATTCTCAATAAATCATAATAGAGGAGTTTTGTCATGAATGTTTCCATGTTTCAGAGAAAAGTTAAACAGCGTTTCTCTAAATATTCTGCTGCTTGGACGAATGTTCAGAGGCATTTCCATCAGTAGCCGGGTCTTCCTTACTATATCACTGAATATTAAAAGCGTCTTGTCTTCCTTTTAACAGCTGCTTCAGAGGGCTCCCTTTTTTTCACCTCTACTCCATTTCCGAGAAAAAATATCGGAAATCATTTCTGTTCTGAAATCTTCTGCCGCACAGACTACAGGGATACCGGATACAGGCTCTTCTAATCAAAAATAACTGAAGTGAAACCTGAGGACAAATACAAAGACCTGTCTAAAATCAACTTTACCTTGACACTCACCGGCCGCAGGCTATCCAAATGAGATATGAGATATTATCGATGTACATGAATTATTCACCGAGTCCCTCATTAATACGTTCAACCAGTCTTGAGTTTCAGAGAACAGACAGGTTCCCCACTGAGTGATGTCTGGATGTCAAATACACAACACTTCACTGGCAAAAAACGCTCCGACACACAAGAAGTGCTTCATCAACCACAGATCCAGTCTTACAAAAGACAATGGAAAGTCTAAATTGAAACCTTTGCATCACTTCAGGTAAATAAAGCTCCAGTTGTGAACTGGATTACGCTTGTTTCAATGCCTTCTGAACCGGTGTGATCCGACTGTGAATGAATAGGGAAGCATTTAACACAGGTCATTAAGATTGTCTTCTGATTACAGAGCAGAAATCTGATTGGGAGGTGTACACTGTCACACCCGTTTTGTGTGAATGTTATCAGAGCAAAGCTAATTACAATCCAGAGTATTGTTTTGGAAACGCCAAAAATGACTTCCTGTTAGATCTCCCAACCTCCCCGGTGATGAGGCAGAGGACAAAGTCGTTTCACAGGGTCAGAGCACAGCTACGCCTCCAGCTGGGATCCTGATTAGACTCTGTGTAGCTCCGTGATATATTAGCCACCTGCTAATTCTCACTCTAAAACGTTTTAGCAGAGGATCACTGCTGTCTTCTTCCCAATTCTTTTTCTCTTTGTCGCTCTCCCTTTTTACACAATCTCAGGATTCAAAGAACAAAACAGAATGAAAAAAAGGCTGTTTGGGGGAAAAAAAAGATAATGTTGCAGTTGAATCTGGCTTCCTGACAAATCATTTATTACACGACCCGGGCTGTCAACAACTAAAGGCATTAAAGTAATTTTTAAACAAGTCATCAACTGGCCTGACCAGGCTTTTTTTGTCACTGATGGATATGCCCTTATACTAGGACCTTGGCACAACATATGTCAGCGTGTAATACATCACTAATGCAATTAAAATGTTGTCATTGCTATCAGGAGGTTGAACTACATAGGTTTACTGCTAACTGATTTTTTTCATATGGCAGCAGCCAATGAAGACTTGACGGCTCCCTGCAGAGCAGTTTCTGTACTCTTGGGTTAAATTGAGACTTATTATGTGGGGGGCCCATTTTTTTTTTTTTTTTTTGCAGTGTCACAAAGCAGCAGCAGTTTTTATGAAATACTGCAGCTTCAAACATAATAATGGACTAACAAGAGTTAGAGAATCATTGCAATTCACACACACAAATCAGTTGCTTTATATGATTATCAAAGAGACACTCAGTCTGTGAAAAAGCCTGAGGCGTAGCCTTAAATCTCAGTTAGTCAGATTCCAGAGACCATAGGTCGACTCAGAAACATAATCAGAAACACAGGACCTGATGTCAAAGCAATCCCTTGTGCCAGCAGGTGTTCAACTTGTTCTTGAGAGCGGTAGACGGTTGACAGGTGTGGGTTCTCAAGTGGGTGCCCTCCATCTTCGATGTTTAGTTGATTAACCCGCTACATCTCTGGAGGGCTCAACGTTGAAATTTGGAGTCCCAGAACCCCCCCCCCCCCCACTCTGCTTTCCTAACCTGTTGATGTTTAGTTGATGCTCTTGGAGCCCAGCAAACCCACTGGCTGCTTCTTTCACCTGCCTCACTGAGACTGATTTAATGGTGTGCCGAGGAGCCATGCCATGGATTTCTAGGTCCTTAAGCAGTCTGATGGTAGAAGAAGCCACAAATCCTCTGCTTCCCACTTCGATCGGACAGACTTTGGTACTAGAGCCTTGCTGTTTTACTTCTTCTGCCAGCTCTGCATAGTGTAATTTCTTATGCTTGCAGGCCTTCTTCTCCTCCCACACGACTGCGAGCTACTCAAATGTGAATTACTCGAATACTGTATATACTGAATATTGCTTCTTCTACTTCAGTAGGAGACCTGAGTAAATCTTTGATCACTGCCAGACACATTAAAATCGGTACAGCAGGACATCTCCATCTGCATGTTAAGTGTTGAGCACATCTTTTAGTGAATATGTATAGTTTAATCAGTGCAGAGGAACAGATCGGCCCTCTCATTACATTTTAGCACACCACTGTGCTCCTGACTATGTCTGAGGGAAAGGCTCTACAAGCTCGTCCACACATATCAATCACATTATTATGTGGCGAAACACAGCGGAGTGGGTGCTGAATGGTAACTGTCAGTCATTTCAAGCTGCAAAACAAACTTAGCTGTAGGACCACTAGCCGTACTGTGAGTGACTGGCATGCAACTTATATTCTTACCCTCATTACCAGCGCTGCTCAGGACACTAATTAACCTACTGCATGTTTATATTTTAATGTACCTGATTAAAATATATAAACAAGCACTGATGAACTCTATTTGAAGACTTAGAAGACACTAAGTGCTTCTTCTGTAATTTAGTGCAGCAGAGGGTCAATGCTGCACACCAGCCTCTGTTTTAATACATCGGGATCCAGTGCTTGCACTTGTTTGCTTTAGTCTGAAGTCTAGCTACATTTTAAAGCAATTTATACGACTAATTTTCTCGTCCAGAGCTGTTAATTTCCTTGCAGTGGAACACTACCGAGCAAACACAGAGGAAACCCTAATTCATGATGTGAACATATTCCTTCAGTTCCCTTTAATACTCCGGCCAGAGAGCTCGCAACCATCCACACAGGCCAAAAACACACATAGTCAGCACCGGGGCTGGCCAGATGGCTTGGAACAAAATAATGCATGCTTGCGCTATGTACAGAAATTTGCAGTTGAAATGCACCAGAAATCGCAGCCTTAACTGTCAATGACTTTTGTTTAAAAACAAACAAATAAATGAGAATCTTGGCTCATAGCTTTGCTTTTTGGAACAAAGATTCTTTGAATTTGTGTCTGTGAAATAAACTGCACTCTCTTATTAGTTTCTTTCTGATTAGTGATGCTGTGACTCAAAACAAAAATCACAACTTAATCTAAAAAAAAATAGTTGCCTTATTTTTGAAACAAAAATGAACGTTCATGACTATTAATAATATGCCTCTGGCTGCAACTATCTGCTCACACATTTATTGTTTTGTGCACAGCATCGTAAAACAGGCTTTTGTGCTCCACACAGCACATATCCTCAGACCAAGAAGCTGTGGCCACAGATGCGATGCCAGGCAGAGGATTCAGCCAGGATGGGCAGAGGGAGCATGAAGCCAGATGCCTGGGAAGACATTTAAAGAGGCCATCCACACCAGGATGCAGCTGTTTTGAATACTATCTGCATGCACACATGCATGTGTGTCTCAATGTGTGAGTGGCTTGGGCTGAATTTCGTTAAAACAGCCAGACAGCTTAATATATCCAGGGAGGCTCAGATGTGCCAGAGCGAACAAAAGGGTTTGAGATGAAGCCACACATTTATCTGTCAAATGTCCATGAAATTAAATGATTTCCGAGACACTGAATGCCTCCATTCCATATCCATTTAAAATAGATTGGAAGAGGTGTCACACATAGCGACTCGCAAGGTCAGGTCTAAGTGTGCTGTTTGAAAAGTTGAAAGTTTATAAGAGAGACGTCGCAAAAAAGCAGGCTTTAAAAATAGTGCGGCTTCATGTCAGAGACAGACAATGACGGTAAATAAATCATTAGTGTGTGAGAGGGAGGATGGCAAAAGCTAAATGCAGACGAGCCGCGGAGAAAAGAACCAACAAAGCGTATGCAAAGCGCGGATAAAAGGCTGCTGAACTGGAGCTGCTCTGCTCATGCAGCCAATGTGACCTCCCTTATCTTATCAGAAGAAGCAAAGGGACGAGTGAGGTAATGCTTTTATCTCGCCTCCTCAGGACAAGGCACCGTGTTTGGTCAAGTCGCTGCCCTGCCATTCATTTATTCTGGAGAACGTGGACATGTCACCCCCATAATCTCTCTGGACATAAAGCAATGTTAACAAAAAACCCACAGACACCGAACATACTGAACGACTTAGGGCAGCATAGTGAGCAATCAGAAAGGTCGAATTTGATGTTTCACTTAGATCTTAAGCTATACATTTGATTCAAGTGGTTAACTGGAGATCTGTACATACTTGAAGCATGGGTTTGGATTTGTAGGTCAGTATTCACGTCTTCCTGTCACCATGGCAGCACTAGGCTGATGCATTGCATTTGGCCAGGCTGTGTCGTGGTTTAATTCACACTTCTCGCTGTGTTTACATTCTTTCATTTACTTTGTGATGGCAGCCGGGTTCGCCTTGTCTCATTAGTGAATGTAAGACTAATTCCCTGCAGTCATAGTGATTACATTCTTTCACTCACTGTGACAAGAAGCTGTCTTTCTGAGAAGGCCTTAATAACTCCTTTTTTCTCCTTATATTAAACAATCTCTACTGTTATTGGAAACCTATCACCATACAGTTTCTTTGCAGCCCTGACATGTAGTAATATTTCCGACGACCTCATAGTGCTGATACATATGTAATTTAAATCTATTTACTTTACTGGAACTTCAGAAATGTAGTATTGCTCAATCATTAAGTTAAGAGACTCACAAGAGGCAGATTACAGAAAATAATACTCAAAATCACACAGCAAAGGCACACATATCCTGACCCAGTCACGCCAAAAACAGTGGATTACTACATTTCCCATACTACAGTATCACTGTACAGATTGTAAAGCCCACTGAGGCAATGTGATTGTGATTTGGGGCTATATAATATCAATACACACTCTAACCTGCCTCATAAATGCCCACTTCTTTTAAAACACTGTATGTCTAGTCTAAAACTGCAAAGCTCTAAAATCTTAAGTCCAAACCCAGATAACCTGGGTGACATCATCAGAAGTTTTCTCCTCCAGAGCAACAAAGACATTATACAATGTTTGAACAGGCTGAGTAGTACTCTGAGACCAGTAAACTGAACGTAATGTGTCTGCATTACTTCCAGACGAGCAAGAAAAACACATAATTTCGCCGTGCTTAAATGGCACCGTACCTTCTCATACAGCACTTGAAACAGGAAGACGTACCCAAGCATTGATGTTCACAGATGGTATGCAAATGTTACCACACATACACACTCATGCAGTGTCTGTGTTGTGCTGTATAGAGTATTTGTGTTGAAATATGCATCACCAAGTGTGACTGATGTGTAACCCATGCATTGCTTGACTGCAGGATCAGTCTGTTGGTGTTGCTTTGTTGGTTTCTATCTGTTGTCAGTGGGACTGAATAGGGTCCGTTCATTGGAGCTGCCAAAAGGATTAGGCTATTTTCTGCTCTGCTCTGCTCGGCTCAGCTCGGCTCAGCTCTGGCCTCAGGCAGGACTGTTCAAATGGTTACATAGCAGTGTGAAGTGGAGATCTCCTCATTGTGCGGCCGAACACAGAGGTGCTGTCTGCGGCTTTGTTGAGAAGATGATCAGATGAAATTGTTTCAAATTCCATTCCAGACTTGAATGTCATGGGTTTGAGAAAAAATACACATATCGTGGGGACATTTTTTTTGGTAAGCAGAAGGCAGAAACTTTAGAAACAAAGTCCTTCATCTGTCGTGACCATTCATACCTAAAGGCAGTTTAGAGTCTCTGATTCATTTGACTTGTGTGACCTTATGTGGGAAGAAAGTCAGACTGATATTGAGGGAAGGAATCTAACTCCACAAAAGAATGAATAAAAAGAATTTATTATCGCTCTGGTATATGGAACCCTGTGGTGGGAGAGGAAATAAACTCTTAACGGGGCTATTGTGGTTAAAATGACCATTGCAGAATGATAAGTTGTCTGAAAAGGACATAAATGAGAATAAAGAGATGCACTGCGACTCAGAGTGGGTTACTGAAAACAGATTGATTAAGTCTGTCAAACAATAAAGCACTTTTAAATTATTTCTAATAGCTTGAAAGCAATCAATGGAACTTAATGGAAAAAGCGAGGAAAAAAAAAGAAGCTCAACTTCATGTAGCTTCACATGTCTTCACATCATATACAACACAGCAGGGTTATATTGATTGGCTCCGGGTGATTGGCAATGTCTCGTTAAAACAGGGTTTGGCTTAGGACTGCCACTTCCAATCACCATGAGTTATGTCCTCATTGAAAATTTTCAGAAATAAAGCAGCTATTGATCATTTTCTCTGGCAAAAATAACAGCGGGAAAACCGACAGAAAGCAAGAAGAATTGAGTTTAAGAGTGAGGTCCCTGCCAAAATCACCTCTGAAAATGTCTGCCGGGCTGTCTGAAAAATAAACACGCCGTCCCCAGCAGAGTAAACAAGGCGAGAGGAAGCAGAATTACATTATTCAGGCTTGACAAAGGGTGGCAGCTCTGTAAACAATAATATATAAACTCAGTGTAAACAGTGGTGGGCATTTATCTGCCTCATGTGATGGCCAAAATAAATAGAGAAAACGTGTTGTGTGCAGGTTTCCGTCTCTTTTCTCTATGCCAGCAGTCAACTTAAGAGTCTGGGAAACTTATGTAGAAACTGTCAAGCATCAGCTTCAGAATAAAAAAAATCTAAACAGGGCTTACACAAGTTTTTTTACCTTAGAAATGATCATTTTTGTTATTAATAAACTGAGATAACACCGGCACATTTAGCCCCACACAAGCACTGCAATGACTTCAGTTTTAACATGTCTTCTGCTCCTTAGACCACTGAGGAAAATATGTATTATACTATAAGGGCATGAACACAGATGCTCGAGGGACTGTCAGTGCTGCACAACTGTCTTCTAAAATGTATCATCAGGAAAGTGAACGCAGTGCAGGTGTCACCTGCTGTGTCAAACACTGTAACAGAGGTGCTAAAGCAGATGACGCGAGAGGAAGCTGTCTTCTTTGATTTGTGCTCTCCTCCAGTCCGGCTAGTCCTTTATCGGCCCCTTGACGACTCAGGGTTGTTGCCTCGATACAGACTTGGATATGCATGCAGTGTGTTTACAGTGGGGCCGGATGAGCTTTCTGATTTGCATTCACATTCTTAAATAGAGAACGTTTCAGGGCTTAGAAGCCACTTGTCTGGCAGCATTTGGCCCGAGGCAGCGTGCCCACAGATGGTATTTAACCGTGTTTTCCCTCTTTCTGAAGTTGTGGCCTGAATTTAATTGGATTGAGATTTCTTTTCTTCCACTGAAGTACAAAAACTATTCCACAGCGACACATTTGGAAGGCTGTTCACAGACACATTTGCCCTCCAGAGTCAGTAACCTGTCAGATTTAAACAATACTGTTGGATTTTGTAAGAGGATCATGAATTAATATCTAATCTCCAGGAAATCACTGAAGAGGGATAAAGATCTTTTAAACTTTCAAATAACTAGTAATTAAAATTACAAGCTTTTTATGTTCAATTCATGAAAGTTTCACCTTTCAGAAATTTCAGAACATCAGTTCTGTTCTGACCCATACCTTGTTTATACATTTATTAACTCATAAGAAAAACCTTTCAATAACATTTTATAGAACCAAATGGCCCTACTTAAAGTCATCAAATACTTCACCTGTTAATAACTGCGACGCCTGCCCGACCTTGACTAACGTCATAAGAAATTAAGACTATAATGAAACTAAGCTTAAGATGCGTGTCACCTGCAGCGACTGGTGAAGGTGCAATACCCATTTTTCCTATCGAGTGCATTACTGCTGAAGGAGCACTTTCATGGTCAGAGAAACAAATAGCAACGAGCCACCAAGGACAAAGTAATTTGATAGGTCGGGAGAAGGCTACAAACACTTCTCTTGGTCTATCTCAGTGCCATCATCAAGATTAGCCAACCACACCTCTTCCTTCATCTCCTTAGCCTTGAGTTCACGCCACTTTTCGTACCCAGGCGCTGATGGCTTAATTTGGACTGAAGGACACAGAGGACTATGAACCATGCCAATCATTTTCTAATATAGGCAGTCTCTACACAATCGAGGCATGTGGGTCTCAATTAATGGATAGCTGTGAAAATTTCCCTACAGGGGCTACTGGCTCTCTCTACTGGGACTTTTAGATGGACAGAGACAGTGTGTGTGTGGCTGAATACATCTGTAGAAGAGAGGGCAGTGAGTAAAAAACATAAATTACTACACAACATGCCAAAGTAGTGTCCGAATTAATGATTCTGAGCAAGGAGTAAATAAAATTAACAAAACTGGTTAATTAACTCTTTGTTTGACATATGCAAAAATTCTGCAAACCGAAACCAGCTTTAATAAAGTGCTAAACCTCCTTCAAAGAGTGATTTGTATGGTGTGTTTTTCATTCATTAATTGGAAGCTGGTTGTTAGATTTAGGTTTTAGTTTTTTTGTAAGCTGAGTAGAGAGAGGCGAGGAGAGAGGAATTCAAGGAAATCGAGGACTGCTAACTGCAAAACGGACAAGACGTCGGCTAATACGACAACATCTTGTACAGAAGCTTTAAAGAGTTTGTCCACAGGCTTGCATATGGCCTATAAATAATTAATTTATACATGTAAATTGCTTAATGGTTACATAAGAGCCCCTTTAAGATCTAGCTTAACAACTCGATCAGCAATTTACACTAGTTGCAGCAAGCACTAGAAATATCGGCAAAAATCATTTCCCTGGCAACCTCGCCAGGAAACTCGTAGATAGAAGGTTCTGCTCTACTGACAGGCTGTAGACAGTAGGTGAAATCATTCCTGACGTCCTCTGCTCTAGCCTCGCCCTCTGCATCCGTATCGCACAAACATAATGGAGGAAAAGTGGAGGAAAATGGAGAAAAAAAGACAAGCAGTGTCATGATAAAGCACAAATGGATTACCTGCTTGGCCAGATTTCAACCAGCCTTCAACTTTGCCTGCACCCACTTTAACAATCATCTGCAAGAGCTGCCAACTTGATAGGACAGAGCATCTCAATGGAAAAAGCCAGAGATGAGAATTCAAAAATCAGCCTTGCATGTCATCAGTACAAATGAACTGGCCTTCATGGATATGGAAAATACCCGCCTCCCACTCTCCTATGCTTTTTGTTGTCCAATGAATTTATTCATATAATCTCATTGTGAGGGGGTTGGGAGCATTACTCACTGTCGGCCAGCACTACTCTGTGGTGATTTACATGACTCATTGGATATAATTTGTCCACGCCAAACACCGCAGCTCCACGCTGTACACACTGAGACACGCCCTTGCTTTTCATTCTCTGCCAATAAATTGATCCAATCCAAGATAATTGCCTCAGCAATTCCACTGACATGGGTAGAAGAGTGTGTGTGCAAGAGCAAATCTATGCACTCTTTGTTTTTATGAGGAGCGTCTTTCTGAAGTAATAGCATGGTGCTGTCGGGGAGCTGAAGTGAACCAGAGGCAGGGAGTAATCCCCTCCAGTGGTGCTTTGTTCCATCAGCAGGACAGAGTGGGTTCTACTTTATACCGACAGAGAGGGCTGGGGTCGATCTGCATGGCTGCTCGAGCTGTCGGCAAGGACAAGAAACAAGGCCTCCACTCAAAAAGCTGCTGACGCTACCCTCTTTCAAGATGAGTAAATGCTGTAGATGAACAGATCTCAGATGAGGACAACAAAACAAAGGCTACCTGTGTAACAGAGGCAGCTTAGAGAGATAAACAATGTGAAAGTTTAAATCAGAACAACCTCGTAGAGATAATTCTATTCTCACACAGTAGTCTCTACAATCTCATGAAAACTTGTTAGGCTTACTTAGCATCTCCCTCTGACCAACTGCAAGTGGATGCGGCACTTTGAAAACCAAAATAAAGAACAAAAACAAAACAACAAACAGCTACAAAAAGACATGGTGGCACTCATCCCAGAAAAGAGAGATTTGAGACCAATCCTGCTGTGCATTTCAGAGGCAGGATGTAGCTTCTCATCTGCTCCAGGGGGGATTGGACTAAGGCGGAGAACTGTGGTGTTTGTAGAAGGGAGGAGGCTGAAGGTTTTGGATTTGCCCACAGTGAAGCTTTAGTGTTCGATCATTAAATTGGGGCAAATGTGTTTTAATGCGATCAACAAAGACTGGAAGGAAAGAGCAAGAATCACTGAGGGCAAGTAAACAACTATTATATTAGCAACAAATAAGTGCCAGACAGGCTGTGAGGCTGGACCTTGAAATACAGCTACAGCAGCTTGGATTAAGTACTGAAGCAAGAGGGGAAAAAAAGAGAAAGATCTTTCAAGACTTTGCAGAATGACTGCACCAGCGCTTTCAAACTCTATGTAATTGGTTGCTAAATGTTAATGCTTCAGCCAGTGTGTCACCCTTGTCAACTAACACTTGTATCAAAAACATCAAGTGTTTGACACGGGCACTTCGGTGTGTATATTTTATATTATACATATATATATATATATATATATATATATACATACATATATATATACATACATATATATATATATATATATATATATCTCAGTCCAGTTTATGAATGCATATTCCCCCTTTCATAATGGAATTAATCATGTGCCACCAGGTTCTACAATCTGTGAAGCCATTCCTTGTCATTTTGTTGCCAGGTTGCTGCTTTTGCCAACGCACCTGTTCTCATTCCGCTGTGTGTATCTTGGTTGAGGGTCAGCATCTCCATCATTAACATCATAGCTGGCTTCTGGGTCCTGAGAGAGACATGAAGAAGATCAGAATGTTAATCATGTCATTTAAACCTGCTCCTAAAGTTCTTGATTAAGATCTGGCGATATGTAGCTTGTGATGATAGTTAAAAATCTTGCATTTAATAATGTGCTCTATTGTTTATTTCTCTGTTTCACAAATTGCAAATTTTACTGCGGCATGGATCTAGGTAGAAATGTGCATGATGGCAACACAGACAAACATGGAGAGACTAACCATTACAGGGATTGGCGTAATAGCAACAAAAACATTTTTGCATCAGAGGTAAGACACACATCTTAAGTTTGGAATCTACTTTATCCCAATTCATGATTATCCAGATCTAAATTTACTAGCACTATCAACTTCAGTTTTTTTTTTTTAAATCTAAAACTGAATTCTCTCATCCCAAATATGTACTATTTTCCTTTACCTGTCAATGCAGTTTACAAATAGAGAGCTACTCTGAACTTACATAATTGTTGATGAGGTCAGGATGGTCTTTCTCAATGCCGTCATCTAGGATAGTCACCACTACACCACTTCCTGTGTAGCCTTGAGCCCAGGCTACTCTGGTATTCAGGTCTTGATGTGTTGGTGTGGACTGGAAGAGACACAAGACTGTTGTTCAGTCATCAATCTCCAGTGACTAGCCCTTGCCAGGCAAACTCTAAATAAGTTTCTAACCCTGAAAACAGCTGAAACCATCTGCAGAGACCTTTCGCTTGCTGTGATAAAAAGGAAAACAAAAAAGCTGAATACAAAGATAGAAGAGACGTAAAAGGCAAGATCAGAGGTGGTTCATGAACACTTAAAATACAATTTTGATGCATCACCTCCTGGACGCCACTGCTTCCTCTGGGCTGGGTTGCCCGATGTGAAAACCTTGCTATAGTTATGCTGTCAGATTAAAGACAGACAACCTGTTGCAGGTCAGAGGTCTTGGTGAGAGCATTTGCCTTTCTCTCACAGTAAAAGAATTGCCTCTCTGCAAGCTTTGCAAAGAAATGGGAGAGACAAATAGGAGGTACAGAGTGGTAAAACATGATTTGGATGAATACATTTCATACTGTGAGAAGTATGAAGAAAAGTGAGCGGCGGAGGTGGAAGAGATGGTTCCAGATAAACACATAAGGTAAATGGAGAAATGGGGAAAATATCACAGACAACCTTGTCTGCCCCCTCCTCAGTTTCCTGCTGACTTTTCTCCACAGGGCACCACTCCTGCATGTGCATGTACCTCTGAGAAGATGCCTGCATTCTTAAGTAAGCTTAAATTCCTGGATGCGGCATTGAACTGGTGCAGACACCGTTCAATGCACATTTTTAAGTAAATATTTGTTACAGAAGTAAAATCTCTTTAAATACACTAAAATATCTGCATTACCAAAGCAAAATGTAGGTAATACCTTCAGCTAAACCATCATTGTTTGGTTTGCAAGTCAGAGCTGTGTGGAACAGAAAAAAAAGGGTTTAAGTCCTCAGACGATTAGAGGTCTAATGCTGAATGGCAGAGGTGGTTTCACAACTTCTATTCACTGGTGATTTATGTCTGGGATAGTCAATGTTGTCATTAATCCGTTGCTGTGACAGAGGTTTTGCGCATATAGAAAAGGAAAGAAGGGGAGATTAAGGCAAATTGAAGCATCTCTGGGAAAAGCTGTGAATAACGAAACAGACATGGAGCCAGGACCATTTTCTATCAACGTTTCACAGGTGACTCAGCTTAGTAGTCGATCCGTCCTGACATTTCATTTTACATTCAACTCTGCATCCCGGGATGCATTGTATGATACATTTTGCTGAGGAAACCTTGAGTTGGTGGCGGTAAAGCTTAAGTAACTAAGCCTTTCAGGGTCAGCAATGACAGCAATTCAATTTATGCTTATCTGACTGATCATAAGAGACTTATTAACTTCAGCCACTTTGATAATGAATACATCTTTAAGTCAGGTAACCTCACAAGCTCCTGCAGAGCTGGTGATGTGCTGCTCAGACAGGGCTGAATGAAGAGACCAATGTTTAATCAGAAATAATTGCATAGCAACAAAAGGTTGTTTGTTATTATACTTTGTTATTCCTCAGTCTGAATGCAGACAGAGACCTTCTCTGTAGCTTTAGTATTGAAAGTGGAAACACAAACAGATGAAAAATCCTGATAAATTCCACTGACAACACCTGCAATGCTTGAATTTCTTCGTTGGTATGTTTATATTACAACAAGCTTGCAACTGCAATACTATACTGCCATTTTCGAAAAAAACTTAATTAATGTTTTTAATACATTTGTCATAATGTCAAAGCTTACATATGAAGATAAGAGACAACCACATACCAGGTACCACTGCTTGGGGAAATCAGGGTCTGTTGGGTCTTCATAAACATCCCTCTTCTTCCTTTTTTTCACCACCTGCTGCTCTGCCCACAGGACCTGGGGTGCCCAAACAGATGCACACAAACACACACACACACACACACACACACACACACACACACACACACACACACACACACAGAAAATTCATGGTTCACACATTTACCCTTACATGCTTTTGTGCCATTAGTAATGTTCTAATTTCAGAAAGTGTTGGCGTGTCCTACAGACTGTAAATGCGGAAAACACAGCCCCAGCTGTGTTCACAAAGTAATAACGAGAAAGAGAGGCAGGGATGTGAAGCAAATCTAATTTATTTCAGTCCTGGGATGCAGAGAGAAAGTGGCTACTGTACAGCATGGCAGAGTAGGGGCCTTTGAAGTCCTTGAGGCCGCAGGGGTTCGCGCAAGACTGCTAAGGGCGGGTGACAGTAATTGCTAATATCTCACATAGAAACTGACATTTTACTGTTTGGTTTCTGTTGTTGGAAAAAAAACAAAATCAAACTGTTCCAAACAAGCCTGCCAGACGCCGCACAATAGCAAATCATTTAATGTCTGTCCACCTGCCAGTTAAGATGAAGGATTTTTTCCTATTCTATTTTCATGATTGTGTTGTATTGTCGATTTATTATGGACAGGTAGTTTGCTCTGTGTGCATGATTTCCAGCAATAAGAATAAATATGGACACCCATAGAATTTTATGTTTTTGTAGAATGTTTTGAATGTTTTAACACAGACTACACAAATACTAGATGATACAAACAACATCCTGTTGGAGCTTTTGCTATGTTACACCTGCAAACCCATGGGTGATTGCAGAAGCACAACTTCCTGATGTGGTAAATGGAAAACAGTCAGCAGACACCCTCCACCAGTCACCTCCAGATACCAAATATTTTATTTTCAGGTGTCCTAACAACTTAGCATTTCATACCTAAGCTTTGAGTCAGAATCAGATTAGCTGACACTATGTAACCTAAGAATAAGAAACACTTGTCTGAATCTCATTAATAACAAAGAAAACAATTGATTTGTTAGTAGTGTTTCACTACATTTTGTTCCAATTACACCAAAAGCAACGAAGATGTGTTTTCTTGTAATTGTAAAAGAAAACATTAAAACAACATTTAACTGCAAACTGGGACTGAACAAATACTGTAGGAGGAAGCTGTATGGAAGGAGTGAAACCACAGCAGAGATGCTTATCTTCTGCAGCCGTTTAAGCAAATGCTGCTGTGTATTATTACTGTCAGTGATAAATGCATCCATAGCTGATTTTTTGCTGAAGGGGACAAAGCTTAAAGTGGTTCTCGCTTTTCTATTAAGAACACTCAAGCGAAGCGTGTCTAAACGTGTGAATTTCCTTTACAATGCCCTGCAGATTCTGGAAGTACGGCTTGTTATTCAAGTATCACTTCCTTTCAGTCAGTTCTTTCTTCTTCCTATGTTGCCGTCGGAGGTGTTCGTAGTTGTGAGGCTTTTGTGTTCGCTTGACTTCTTACGATAATTCCTATAAAGCATGTAGTCTGCTGAAAACGTATTCAGTACGACTACAGTCTGTTGAAGCTCCTAACCTAGTTGAAAACTTTGCCTTAGAGAATGATGTCATTAACCTTATTCAAGTGACCCTAGACTAATTAACATGTATCCCATTTCATTACATTATAATTGCACACGGCTGACCTCGTTGCACTGCTGCCCACTGCACACCACATTAATATTAGAGAAAAGGGAAAACTGATGCATGATCATCATCATATAGCAAATTAATGCAAACTGCTAACATTAGTGCATTCAGCTCACAGCTTACCTAACATCACCTTTACATTGAATATTTTGTGTACGTGTATTAAAAAATGTGGAATGCATTCAAACACTCCAGCAAGATGTTCTCCTCTAAAAAATTAACAAATATTAGAGATATTTTCCTGAAGGCCAAGTCAGTCAGATGGAGAGCTAAATAAGAACACAGAGGTATATGTTGATAACCACCCCGGGGTTGGGGAAAAGGACAGAGAAAGAGTTACAAAACACAACCACACAAAGAAGCAATCATGAGACCAGAAGAAGGTCTAGGTCTGTAATCCACTAGAGCAATAAACTATTTGTTCCATCTCTTGCACAGTGTCCTGAGGGCTATTCCTGTCTGATGACTAAGGAGAGGCCATGCTGGTATTGTTTGAAAAATCAGAGGCACTGTGAGACAGGCAGACTGTGCTTTGTAACTTCTAGAGCACAGATCTATAGATCAGAGAAATACATGTTAAAGGACAAGTCTTCTTTTTTTTTTTAAACCAACAAATCCCATGGAAAGACCTCAAACCAACAATAAACTGATCTTTGTATCTAAAGCCTGATAAATCTTATTCCACTGTGGCACATTAGGATGAACATGGGCACTGTAGTTTATTTGGACTGGATCCCGATAAATGTTCTTGTACTGTAAATCAGTGTTTCTAGCCTTGGGCTAATAGGACTCCAGAGGGGTCACAAGATTAATTTGAAGTGTTGGGAGAAGATAAACAGAATATAAGAGCAGAAAAACACATATTCATATTCAGTTTACTTTTAAGAAATTACTTTAATCTTTGATGCTTTTTCTTGTGAATTACTGGATAATTGTATCAGTTCAAGCCTCTAAAATTAATCTAAATCAAACAATCTGAGAGGGAAGAATCCATCTTTAAGGGTGCTTTCACATCAGGGACCCAGACCCAGAACTGATCATACTCAGTATGGCACAGAACAAAACAATCGTACCTAATGTGATAAACACCCTTAGTCTTCAGTGCTCCAAGGGATAGTGGATTAATCAATTAACTGATCAAAAGAAGTCTCACTGAAAATTAGAGCAGCATTCACAGTAGAGTAAATACATCTTCAAGGCCCAGCATTTTATACTCACTTATTGATGCCAGCCACCTACAGTTTATATGCCTGATTTTTGTCCATCAAGAAAAATTTAATTGGGTTCAATCTGCGCCAAGACCCATCATCCATCCAAGTATCATGGAGATCCATTCAGTGGTTTTTGTGTAACTTTGCTGACCAACCAACCAACCAAGGAACAAACAAACAGACACATTTGAAAACATAACCGACATGGCAGCGGTAACTACTTTGATATTCAATTAATCATTCAAGCCATTTTTTCAGGCAAAAGCCTAAACTGCTTATCTATTGTTCTTTTAAATAATCGGCAGTCCCCATAGTCCCCAACAAATACAATATTTCCTCCTGTCACTCGGGTAAATCTTATTCAAACATTTGTGTCTTCAGTAGGAATCAGTGGACAAGTGTGGAAGTCTGAGAGAACTGAGAGACAACCTGCTTGATTTAGTGTTCAACATTATGAGTTTATGTGACAGTCAGAAAAATATAGAACAATGCCATCCTGTAATAGTGAGGCAAAAGAGAGTAGTAAAGAGAGAGAGAGAGAGAGAGAGAGAGAGAGAGAGAGAGAGAGAGAGAGAGAGAGAGAGAGAGAGAGAGAGAGAGAGAGAGAGAGAGAGAGAGAGAGAGATGTATTGTAGGCAAAGGTCCCTCTGAAACACAGTATGCGGTAAGCTGCCTTCCACTGCGGTTTGTACAAAACCAACAGCAGCCACCCCAAAACAAATCGATTCTTTCCTTCACAGAGAAGGTGTGCAGCGTGGAGTGGAGAGATGACAAACAACCCTCACAAGCATAATGGTAAAAGCTTATGCAGCTGCCAATGTCATCTTGCCGCTGAGTGATTATTCAAAGGGGATGGTGATAAGCGGCATGTTAGCACCACCAAGCAGGGGAAAGGGACAATGGGGGTAATGTGAGAGACAGCGGCCAGATTACAGACAGGAAACACTGTAACAAGCTCAAAGCTTAGCACTGACTAATCCAAATCCATCCATTATGTTTAACTGCGTTTCAAATGTGTTTTCTTTGAAGTAGGTGAGACTGAACCTCTTCTTTACCCTTTTCCAGGGATCAGATGGTCTCCCGCGCACACACACAAATTTACAAATGCACACTAATAAACACATATAAACACAAACCCACTCACTTTGGCTGTGATGTTTTTTGGCAGTGGTCATGCTTTGCCTAAGGTTTGGTCTGTTTCTGCTTGTGTGGGTGTGTAAGTAACCTAGGGACAAACTGTTGCTCCTTAGCTAGAAACCTGACGACCTGTGTGGCTGAGGGTTTAAGCACAGTGTTGACTTGAACTACTGACTCAGATGAACCTGTGAGACGAAATGTCTTCTGTCAAAAATGTCTTCATAGTGGATACGTCTTTATCTCCCCGGCTCTGCTGTTAGGGCTCCAGTTTTAACTTCAAGACGCTCTTGTACTTGGTACTGCCAAATGGCATATAGCAAATAAAGGAAATAGGCAATCTGGCCACACAGTTAACCTCACTTTCTATTTTACAGATTAATTCTGCTCCTTTCCAGGCACTACGTAGGAGGATTTCAACTTTCTATTGCCTGTTTCTAACAAGTCCTGCGGTTCTGCCAACAGTTCCTTCTGCATTTCAACCCCCCCACCAAATCAAATTAAATCAAATCCATTTTTATTTACATAGCCCAAAATCACAATCACATTGCCTCAGTGGGCTTTACAAACTGTATAGTAAACATCCTCTGTCCTTCGACCCTACATTTGAGCGAGGAAAAACTTGGCAGTGCACACAACTCTAAAATCCAGTATTCTACATCATTAAATCCTCCTCAGCAACAATGACAAAATCCATGCCTCTGTCAATGCCCATCCTAAATCTGATATGTTGTTTATTTTGGATATTTCAAAACAATCCTTATAGCCAGCTGTGCCATAGTACTCTCCCTGCTCCCAGGCAGACACCTCTGAACCCATCTGCTCTCAGAGCCTTGTTAATGTCCATTTATCCTGACCCCTGACACTGGCCACAGTGAATGTCACCATATCTCACTAATGATGTCTTTGGCGTCTGAGCTTGTCAGATCACATTGGTCGTCTCCAGCCAGCTTGAGTTGGAAAATATAGGGAGGAATCCTTGGGCTCTACTTGGCAGGCATGCCGTGTTACAGATGGCCCAAGTCTGTTCCCACTTCTTAAATGCCCCCTTTTAGCACCAGTCCGATACCTTTTAAGATGCTCTTAAATAGCAGCAATTACCACTCCTGCCTTCAGTGTTTCTAATGTTAACATGGCAGCAGCGTGTTGCTGAGTCAGGTGGCAGAGGCACTGAAAGAGAGTGTGCCTACTGCACACTCGCACGTCTATTCCATGCTGGTCTTGCCTTGGTTGACAGTTATTCAACTAGCTTGCTGATCAGTAGCCATGTTTACACAGAGGCTAATATTCATTAAAAAAACCCATCTTAATAGGATTTCCGAAACTTTCACTGAAGTGGGGCAGTACCATGGAAACAATTCAGGCTGTATTTTTTCTGTGCATGCTCTCAGTCTTAATACAATAGGGATGAACATTTTCTCCTCTTCCAAAAAAAAAGGCTTCAAAGCTAAAGTTGACCTCTGCAGAGAGTTTGTTTTTGATTAACATTTTTTAAGAACTGAACAAATTACAATGAGTGCATTCAACAGTGTGAATACAACCTAAAAACTGCAAGAATAATGCTAATACATTGGCTTTTCCAAATAAGCTAAACTGCTTCACAATGCTCCGAGTGAGACATTGAGAAACAAATATTTTTTTCATTTTCATGGGCCAAGGTGCGGTCTGAACAGATTAGATTTCAGTCTGCACAAAGAAGATTCATTGAAAACTGTACACACAACAGCAGATGTGTACAGTCTCTGCTGACCTCATATCAATGGGGAGCACGTTCCACCATTGTTAAACCAAGACAGTGAATGGTCACGATGATTGCTTTGGTGGTCAATCACAATATAAGCATGATGTATAGCAGATTTCATCTGAATCACAGTGGAACATATTTTCTCTTGCATTACTGCATCTTGCAATGCAAACAAATTTGGTGTTGCTCGGGGTTTTGAGATTTTCTTCACTAAGAATCCACAGACACAGTGGAGGTTAAGAGAAAACCATTCATGGTGAAGTCTGTGGAGCATCCCTATTTTTTGTTGCTGGGACTGGTGTGGCATGTTGCCCACTCAGGTCCGAAAAACATTCCCTCCCTCAGTGGCTCTAGCGTTAAAGCAATTAAATCCATGGACATAGCTATCAAAAGGTTATGACAATCTTAGACTTGAAAAATGTACCATACCAACCTCGTTATAGTTCTTGCTTCACATGCATGCACACACAATCTCACACGTTAATAGCAAATCTCCTATTGCCTTAACAAGGCAGCGGTGCAATAATCTATACATTTTATTAGAATATTTATGTACTATGAAATGTCTTTTTGTTCAAGATCATATCTTTTGTTTCCTCTTGGATTATTTCTCGCATAGATGGGTTGGCTGTGGAGGACATGCTTTAATCTGTACACTGCTTGATTGTGTTTCCATAGTTGTAATAAATATTCAAGAGTAATGTTTTTATTGTGAATTTAATCAGTGTAGAAAATTCACCAACATATTCGTCCCCAGCCAGTGCATTAACTGCATCAAATAAAAGAAACCCAATAACCTTTCTAAAAACAGAGAAAGGTTCTTGTTATTCATGAAGGTTGATGTACAACTGGACATAATAAGTACTTTCTGCCCTCCTCCATCCACTCCTTCTGCTTCCACTGTTATTTTCAAATTCACTGTCTATGAAAAGAAAAACTTGCTTTCTGAAAAAGGAAGTTTCCCCATATTTGACAAGAGCTTAATCCTCTCTCAGTTTAAGAAATAAAATCAATGCAGGGTTTTCCTTTTTCTCTCCTCTATGTTGGCATCTACGAGCTGACTCATCTGGTCCATAGAGAAAATGAGATTTCGGGTGAGTTACAGTATGTGAGGTATAAATTTGTGGTTTGGCTGTGTGCAAATTCAGAACCAGATGTCCAAATGACGATGATATTCAGGGATGGACAATGTTCTTGTTTATGGATGCATGCCAATATTCCTCTCTAGTTAACACTGAGGTGGAAAAACATTTTTAACAAGACTGGAGAGAAAGCAAACCCAAAGACAGAGACAATCCCAGCTGTTGGGCTGTGTATAATTTGCACATTTACAGCTACATGGTACTTTGGATGGGGTCAGGGGGACAGATGGAAGGACCGGTGCTGACTTAAAAGAATACACAGTTTGACAGGCTGTCATTGATGCTGGCATCCTTTTCTTCTCTTGCGATTTACACACTCTCGATGTGTAATCCAATCTGTCTTTTGGCCTTTTGTTGCCAACATGGAGTGCAGCAATGAGCTCTGTGAGAGCTGACAGCAGTCTTACCTGTGGTTCTTTTTGCAGTTTGATGTGCATCCCCCTGTGGCCAGACAAAGCCCTCTTCTCCACGGCATGATGCCTGAAGTGATAATAATCTCCAAAAACCTGCACAAACACAAAAGGAAAGCAATGAGTTCACCTGCAGCAACAGGATGGCCTGATAACGCTCCGTGCTCACCAAGGCGTTCATGTGCACACGCAAGCAAACGTGCAGATAGAGTTCATTTCGGAAAGAGCTGAAACAGACAGACAGACACTGGAGCCTGGCATCTCTGTCCATATTCAACATCTGTTACGCCACTGTTTATGGAAACGTAAGCATTGTAACATTATTAAAGATACACCAGCCATTATTTTAACACCCATAACATATCATGAGAGTCTTTGTCGAAGATGCGCTGTAAAAGTCAAACGAAAGTTGTGGCCGTTGAATGCTATCAAAATGGGACTCTTATTATTATTTAAGCAAGGTTTAAATTTTCACAAGTCGGTTCAGAGTTAGAAATCTATTTAAGGGTTTGATCAGATCTCAGATTCATATTTCTGCCTTTCAGAGAGAATTATAAAGGAGCCTGTCTATTCCACAGAGCAACAAAACCCAGAGGAACAGATGCTAACCTGTAAGTGGGGTAAAGTAACCACTCTCTGCAGACTGGAGAAAATGTCAAACACACACACACACACACACACACACAGATGTGCACAGACAGAAAGACATCCATTATATAGCTGCAGATGGACAGTATCTATGAAAAATGATTAGGCACACCCATTAGCGGTAGAATCCCTTCAGAGTTAGACTGAAGCATTCCTCATGCCACTGTCGTTGTTCTTTCACACGTCCTGCTCATAAAAGGGCTTTTAAGGACAAGCAATTGGCTGACAGCTGTCACCAAACTGGCCTAAAGCCTCAGGGAGTGCTTTCTTTTTGTCAGTTTTGCTCTTAAGTGACACACAGAGCAGCCTGTTCCTCCCCTAGTCATGATCAAGGACAGCTGACCTGAGAGCGGAACACTAAATAATACAGACATCCAGAGATAAATGTGCGATAAAACACTAAAATAACCAAACAAAAGGTGGAGGGGGAGGTAGACGAGGAGGAGCGCTGCCACTCTTTGCATGGGTATTCACAAGAGAGAGCTGCCTCCATTTGAAGAGGAAGCATCGCAATCTGTACAGTAGCGCCACTGGGGACTGGCTCACCTTCACAAGCTCAGTGGAGCGGAGGAAGAGGGGAGGGGGGGTGGGATGACGAAGGGATCGGCGAGGGTGGATGTGGGTGCTGGGTTTGACAGGCCGACCAGGCAGGATGGATGTTTGTGAGGAGGAGAAGAGCAGACGCAGCAGGATGGAAGGCTCTCCTGGGGCTGCAGGCTGATTTTGCCGGCTGGCTGTCTGCGAGCCGACCAGACTGGAAGGATGGAGCTCCGAGGCGAAGCCTGGCAGCACTGATTTAAAGCTGCCAGCCTAGAGCTGGCCAATTTGACTTCATTTGTCAAATATTTATAATTAGGGCTTGATTTTTAAATCTCTTGCTGTGATAATTTCCACATAAACTGAAGTGACCATCAGTCTTAACTTGTGTAATACAAAAAATTATAGCAGTTCATATAGCACACATTTACGTGTGGAAAAGATGAATAAAGCTGCTTTTGTGAGGAGACGGCTTTGCAAAAGGACAGAGCTTTAAATAATATTGTGTAATTCAAAGGCTATATCACAAAATCTCTGGGTGAAAGAATTGAATGTCTCAGTATATTCTGATCAAATACCTCGATATCTTGATTATATTGTTGGGATGACTATCGGTACTTCTATAAAATAATAAAACAATGAGATTTTTTGAAAAATTCAGTAATGTGGATAGAATGACCAAGCCCTATTTGCACAGGACGAGTATTACCAAGGGACCTAATGTGATTTAGACCCCACGCACAGGATAAGCAAAGTCTGTATTCTACTCATATTTACTGACATTATCAAGGCTCCATGAAACATCAACTTTCAGAACCAGTGCATCTGTTCTCCAGCAGGCACATTATTGATATAGTTTAGAGCAAATGTACCCACTTTCTGCATATATCACTTGTGCCTACTTGAATATGACAACCTTTTGTTCCTCCTGACTTTCTCTGACATCACTTCTAAACGTCAAAATAGCTGATTTCACAGAAACGCTACTGACTTCTGTAAAACATATTCTTCCTTGTTTGGTTGTCTGACAACAGAAAAAAGATGTTTAAAAAGAAATACAACCCAAAACCACAGGGACTACAGATGAAAATTCTGGGCATATTTACAGTAATG
Source organism: Acanthopagrus latus (assembly GCF_904848185.1). Classification (NCBI taxonomy): domain Eukaryota; kingdom Metazoa; phylum Chordata; class Actinopteri; order Spariformes; family Sparidae; genus Acanthopagrus; species Acanthopagrus latus. Next base: position 5,366,347 of record NC_051046.1, on the reverse strand, counting down.
TTCATTTATATGCAACGTCCACACAGGTCTAATATGAAGGTTTGTGAAATATGGTAGGTAATATGTGGTGGACACAGCTGTCCTCCACAATTATTACGAGTTACTAAAGGTCCCAAAGTAATACTAGTCCTGTGCAAAAAGCACTTGAGTGGGTAAAGGCAAGTATTAGAACAGTCTTGTAAATTCAGAAATACACAACTTTTCTGTAATCCAGCCTTAAAAACGGGCGTCATGCCATATAACAGTGTGTTCCCATTGAAGACACTCAGTTGATGCTGTTATATCTTCAGTAAATTAGACGATCAGCGCCTGACCTTACAGACAACCCGTCGAGACAAATAACGTCAAAAGCCACGCAAAACGAAATGGCCTTGAATAATGCAAGACTGAGGTGTGACCCAAGAAATTAATGAGACCCACTTTCACATTGATTGCGGCAGGGCAGGAGGCTAATTTGCACTGCACTGGGGTGGCTTTTCTTTGGGACAAACCTATTTCCTGAAGTGCTGATGTCCTCATTTAGACCTAGAGTCTATGGGCCTTGGGAAATTGAGATGGAGATCGAAATGTTGGTGTAGCTCTCCATGAGCGTGGCTGAGTCATGCCTTTCTACAGTCTGTACCAAAATGAATCACACGGTGTGTGTGTGTGTGTGTGTGTGTGTGTGTGTGTGCGCGCGTGTCTGTGCATGTGTGCCAGCGATAATAATTGAGAGCACTTGGGGTCATTAGTCACCCTGCCACTATGCTCTGAGTCTGCATTAGAGGCATACTGCCCTTTACACTTTCCCACTGAGCAGTGCTAGAAGTAGCTTTTTCAGGTAGTTCTCACTTTAGTTGTTTCTCTCCCATCTCTATCCTGTCTTTACCTTCATGTAGCCTCGAGGTTAATCTTTAACACAAATCAGCAGATAATCCTTTCACCAGAGATTTGGGCTCTAGTTGACTCGAGTCAATGTTTTTTGTCTTGCGACTTGCTTGACAGAAAATAAACAACTTAAGATCTGACTTTGACTCAGAAGTTTAAGACTTGGGACTTGAATTCACTTGAGACATACAGACTCTAAATTACTAGTTTTTAAGTTTTGTATTTTTAGAGAATAAATAAGCTTATATAAGTAATAACTATGTATATTAGTTATTTTTACTTTACTTTTCTCTTCATAAATACAAGGTTGGAGTGACTGGAACCTTACTATCTATAATGAAAGACTCGACTCGACACAACCATTGACTGACTTGGCTTTTCCCCCCCAAAAAACATCACTTGAGATTTTGACGTTTTGAATCACATCAGCCATTAAGAGTAAAAATTGGTCTAAATAATTTAAAATCTAAATTAATTAAGAATATTCCACTTGGGTTTGGAATGTACTTACATAGTTGACAATCTCTAAAATATGGTCGTCACAGATGAATATTACGTTCTTAGCGTTCCCCAAGGTCTCTCTCAGGTCAAATCTAAATCAACACAAATTTTCACATTGTGGACATGAAGAACCACAACATTCTTCAGACATGTATTTCCAGTGGCATGTGAGAGTCTGAAGCTGCCTTGACTTCGGCAAGCATGCACTCAATGTGTTCAGTAGGATATTACACGTGAGTCTAGGATAAGCCTTCAAGAGATAAGAGATTTTACTAAAATTGTATTAGAATCTTAGTACCTTTAAGATAATGGGATGGACTTTCATCAGGTTGAATAAGAGGTTTACTTATAAATGACTTTGGAGTCTGTGCATTCAGGTCTTAAAGAGACATATCTTATTCCTTTTACGACACCCAAAAGAATATTTCAGAGTTGTTAATGTTCCCAGATAGTGAAAGCAGTAGATAGTGAAAGGACAGATTACAATAAAAATGTCCTTGTAAACTTTTCTTACAAAGTATATGGAGCACAATAATATATCCAGGTCCTCTGAAAAGACCTTTGAAAGATGCAAGCTCCGAAGAAGTCCATATGTGAACCTTTCACTGAACACTTTTCATGGTGTTCTGAAATCCATTGAGATTCTCTCGAGGACAAGAAAAGCGTATCACACAGTACAATATTTTGAGTGAACTGCAGGAAAATATGCATATTTATATTACATTATTATCATTATTTGAAACTACATATCACCCAACGCCATACTGTGATATGGCAAGTGATGTAATTTTCTACTTCATGCCTTTGACTTGTCTTTACCACTTGACCATTATATCCACATGATTAGCTATCAAAAATCACATTATGCTAATATTTTGTGTAAGTACCAATATTCATCTCTACTATATTTTCTCAATATCAATGACAGTTTTGGTTAAAATACTGTGATGTTTGATTTTGTTGCCCGGTCCAGCCATTTACCATAGAAATACCGAGATGTAGCTTCACAACGGGACTGCCCTCTCTTGAACCTGACTTTGCTGGGTCTGTGAGTCTGTAGCGTGGATATCAAGAGTGGTTATCACGAAAAACTTTCCGTCTGTTTCTGGTTGGACTCCCTAGCTCATCACAAGGAGAACTTAAATTCTTTGACGGCATCATTTATGAAGTGAGATTAGTCCAAATTGGGTTCATCTGATGTGAATGTCAAGTATTCCAAGTTTGTAATTTTAACAACTTTGTACTTAAAAGAGTGTGCAGTTGTGTGAGACAGACAGATGTGGGAGTCTACGCTTGGGCTGACTTTGAGTGCAACTGACATTAACATTGCTTATCAAAAGCATTCTGTCAGTCCAAGAGCGATGTGAAGCATCAAAGAGGCACGAACCAGATGCACGCCGGGTTCTTTCACCATTCCGTCAGCACACTCACCACATTAATGTTTAATTTTGATTTTTTCTCTCCCTCTAATAATCCTTTACCTAACTGTTGGGCTATGGAAGTTAAAAAGCCACTGTTTATCACAGCACATCTCATATCAGAGGTCACTCTCATGGTATTACTCTCACTCCACGAGGGAATTCAAGCTATCTGCTGACATTATCAGTCAGAGTGGTTGTTACACTTCAAGGTCACTGAAAGTAATGTCACGGTGTGTCTCCTACATCCCATATTCTGCTGTATCCTGTTCTGCTCTCTTCTATGGTGGCTGCCTTGGTCTCTAGCCATCTACCGCCACAGTTGTTAAGTCAATATTGGCCACAGGGGATTGGCCTCAGCTCAGCGGTGCCGAAAACAGAAATGTAGCAAGCTTTCACTGGGCTGTAACCTAATGTTATTTCACATTGCGCTGTATGTGCATACAAGTGTTTAGGCAACTCTCCAATGTTACAAACTGATTTGAAACGAGTGAAAGTTTTTTTCTTTCCGCTCTCATCAAACTGGCAAGGATAAAATTATGCAGTGCACTTGTTGAGAAATGTGCCTGAAATTTGTTTCGTGCTCGAGACGATGCGGTTGTCTCAAGTGATAGGCGACGGCGAAGGTACATAATAAAATCTAATTTTGCTTATCAACAAACTGAAATTCTGCAGGGAGACTCAGAAGAATTCCAATATTCAGAGTGGGAGTGTAGAGGCAGTAGAAGAGGAGTGTGTGCGCATGGACTGGTGTGTGTTTGTAAGCATTCAGCATGGGAACTGAATACAAATATTCAGTATCTAGCATTGGAGCTTAAAGGTCCACCATACTTATATTGACTGTGACCGAGTTCCACATTTAGTGAATTCTCCTAAGCTTGGGCAAAGTGCACAGATGCAAATCCACCTTATTGGAATTGGCATCAATCAGACCCATCCTTCAAGGAAAAACGCTAGCAATCAATGGTTGGTTAGAGACACAGCAATGATAGTATTTCACTCTAAACACTGAGCACCTTAATTCACAGCCAGTGATATATGATTCCACTAACCTTGATGGAGGCAGCTACATAAATGCTAAATGCACACAATTCTCTTCCTCTGTACAGTAGAAAGGCACTCAGAGGCTGCTTCTGTTGCATGTCTGAGATAGAAATGTCAGCAGCACAGCGGAGCTCATTGATTGCCACGCACCACACCAACCCTTTCTCTTCACTGGCCTTTCCTCTTATACGCTGCCTCTCCTTTTATCTATGTTGCTCATTCACACAAAAACACTCATTGATGCTAACCCTACTGAAATGGGTGCTTCCTTTGTTGCTTTATATACACAGCAAACATGCTCTTGTGTTGGTATAGAGGAGCATTTGCTGTTGGGCTAATATAACAGTCATGTTATTATCGTCCACTGAGCCACTGGGTTGCCATCTTTTAGACTAATTACTGCTGAAACTCTGGGGTTCCGCTTAGTGGGAGAGGCTCATTATTTTACTCTGAAACAGAGGCTAATTGAGTGTTTTCAAATGAAGGGTAATTATTTGTTTGTGTCTTAGCTCCGATTTTGCATGTAGCCCGCCTTGGCCACATCCACCAGCTCCAGGGACTTGCTGTCTTGGGAAACAGCCACACACAAAAAAAAACGTTCTGCTAATTATGTGGCTGAATAGTGAAGATTTAACAAAATGCCTATGAAGACCATACCTGCAGTGGTATAAAAATATACAGAAGGGTTGTTCTAATAGTTGTAGAGAAAGGGCATAAAGACCTTGAACGTAAAGGGATTCTAAATCAAGGTGTGTCCAGTCAGAACAGTTCTTCATATTCTGGGAGAGTAGGGCACAGAGAGAATGTGAAAAGAAAGGAGAGACATGAAAGAGAGGCAGGAGAAAGGAATATATCACAGGAAAATATGTGTGTAGATGGTGGAAAATCAAGTAGGAAATGGGTACAAAAGGAATGTGTCACTGTAGACGCTACGATAGCAGAAATATAGAGGCTCTACTGATGCCTGACCTTTGGCTAACATTATCATAAAACTTAATTTATACAATTCCGTCACGGTAAATGACTACTGCCTTGTAATTCTTATCAATGATGGTATCACTCTGTGATTCTGTGCCTGAATAAAACATGGTGAATCTACACCGTATCTCTTATGCCTTAATGCAAAGGGTTTAAAGTTAGATTGGGCCAGAAAATGAAATGGCCTGGGAGTATGAATCTCATTCTCATGCATTTTCTGCACACACACACACACACATACACACACACACCCACACACACACAAAAAGATAGGATTCCTGATTTTTCAGTGAAAAGATAAGCCCCGCTCTCCTTGCTCTGTCCCTTATCAAAAAACAAACACACACACACACACACACACACACACACAGAGTAAAGGAATATCACCACGGAGACCATCCTTGCTCAGAGTGGCACTGATCCATCCAGCAAGCATCTGGAACTCACAAAGATTCTGGTGTTTAAAGTAATACGAACATGTACACACACACACACACACACACACACACACACACACACACACACACACACACACACACACACACACACAGAAACAGACACACACAGGCACTCCAAAGATTCAAAGCTATGGCCTTGAGAAAGGGAGACTGAGAAAGATAAAAAAGACACTGCATGTGAAGGAGGGTCTGTGTGTGTGTGTGTGTGTGTGTGTGTGAAAGAGAGACATATTAAATATTTCAGATCGCTCCTTGCCTCTTTAATTTGAGATTTATCCCACGGGGGTGATTCTTAAGTCTCAAATCCCTGTCCTGGTTGGAGGAATGTGCTAACCAAATTAGCAAACACCCAACTTTAACTATGCTTCACCGGAGCGACAAATATTCATGGTGTCAAGGGAGAGTTGGATCCATTTGCCTTATGCAGTACCTCAGCGCGGAATTGGGGCTGGTTCCACTATGCATTGGTGATACCAGTAATTATTCTTCTAACCGTCTCTGACGTTACAGAGCAATGGTCTGTGATGTCCTAAGGGTGACGGAAGCTAGGCAACTCTCCATGTAATGCTTCTGTTACCTTTCATTTAGCAAGAAATAGGGTGGGGGATGGGAGATAGACTAACATGGATTCAGATGCACTGGTAAACACAATCTTTGCTGAAACAGGGCCCACATGGGGCCTCTTCCTCTTGCCATGAGGAAAAACAGGAGGAGACTCGATGATATATGAAAACAACCTCAGCGGAAAGCAAAGGATTGAGATCAAACTGGGTTAATTTCCAGGCTGTCGGGAGAGGGGTAGAGTACAAACAGACATTCTGCAGATGAACAGCATCAGTGCTCTTTGGATCTAAAGAAGCTACAGAAACAAAATGTACCACGGTGAATGCATCTGACAAAGAGCTAAGGCAATGAAGCATAGCACTATGCAAATGAGGAGGGAGACAAAAATATTGCAGGAGAGTGAATTAACAGAAACCTTGTTGCAATTGGAAATCTTCTGAAATATTGACAACATTTAAGTGCTTAGTATTCAGAGGTGTTGTGGTGCACAAGCAGAACCTGAGTGCTGTTGGCCTTCAGTTTGTGCCGGAGGCACCATGTCACCTTGATTACCATGTCATAAAAATGGAAAAAGCTTCTATGATCTGAGGTGAGCACTACACACAATCTGCACTTGACACAAAAAATCTCTCCTCCTCCACTCATTTATGTTAATGGTGCCCTTATGCTCCATCATGACTGTTTCAACCTGTTGTCTGCAGAGTCATGAAACAACAGACTTCCTGAGGAATGAAAAGCCTGCTTCTTGTTAGTACAGTAACTACAGTCCATGAAAAATCAATGTGAGGAGCACTCAAAGGGTTGTCCTATTGATTTTTCATAGACACAGATCAGTCACTCTATCAATGGTTGCACGAGGGGAGGCGAGAGCACTGAAAAGGGGCACCATGGGTGTACGGCAGCAGTGATGGACTACTGAAATGGAAATGTGCAAAACGTCCCCTGCCTAGTGTGTGCCCTTCACTTCAAGGGCTCAGCTCAGGAAAATGGAAACTGTCAGCACCTTCAGACATACAGCAAGAAAATGTGACCCTTCTGCATGAAAAAACAAAACCCCTTAAGAGGGAAATCACTTAACAGTCTCACTCAAACGTCATAAAGCGACAGAGAAACACCAACATGCTCACCAACATGTACCAGACACACTCGCTCCTCTAGATCCCTTTCTTTTGCTCTACATGTGTGATGAGATCAATAAAAAAAAGACAACCCCAGCCTCCAGCTGTCCCCTCCGGCATGCTCCTCGCACGGTGGCCTGCTTAAGAGCGCTGGGATTCTGTGAGGCTGCTGGATTATTCATTTGCCGAGTGTAACTCAGCCCACTGCTCTTTTCCACATCACCTATGCTGAATTCGCTGCTGCCAGAACAGCCTCTGTCAGGCTCCGTCACCCTAGTTTTCGGGAACCGGCGTAAATAGGTTCCACTTCTATTTCCATTCAGGAATCGTCAGTTTAATTCCTTTACTCTGTGTGTATTTCACTCACCAGTCCCCTGCGACTCTTCCTCTGGTTCGTTCTATTAATACTGACACGTTCAGTGGTTCCATTCTATCCCTCTCTTCATGTTGAGACACTTATTAAAATCATTCATGACTCACTATCTGCTCAGGTTTCCTCCCCAGTTATAAACTGGGGAGGAAACCTGACAGATTGAGGCTGCAGGTGAATGCAAATGTTCACATTTATCTACTGTCTACTGTGCTGTACATCTTTCAGGACATTATGGATTCCGTGTTTGTAGCAATTTCCTGCTGTGCTATAATACTTTTTCCTTGCCTGCACAGTTAAGCATCTTGGGTGACTTGCCATGCACAGCAGTGGGTCAAAAGGTGCAAGAGCTTAGGTGTGTCACAGGCAATCTGCACTGCAATTTCAGTGTCAAGACTGTGTTGTCTGTGCCTGTCTGCTCAGAGAGGGTCACCAGCACTGTGCTCCTGGCGTACCTCTATTCTATGGTCCTTTTGTCATTTAAATAGATGGAGATGCACACTGTAAAAACCTCTCCAGAAACCAGTGTACACATCTAATTGCAAGGAAAAAATACATTTTTGATTCAGATTATGGCAATAATGCCAGCAAGACAGAGTTATGATTAATGTCTGATTTATCTTCAAACAGTGAACATGACCTTACAGCTTGAATTAAAAAAGAAAAAGTTATTTTCAACTGCAAATATGGGGTTATACCAGTACACACAGGTGCCATGGTAACTGCTAGACTTCCTTAAAAAAAAATCTTCAAAAGAGACATCATCCAACCTTGGCAGCACATTTGGCCTGCAGGACTTTCCTCCACCCATGTGACAAACAATATTAGTTTGCTCTTCCTAATCCTGATAATTTGCCCTGATTGTTCAGACTCCTGACACCCCCACTGACGGTATACTGTATGATAAGGGAGTCTATCTTATTCCACTCTGTTACCATGTGTGTCCCAGGTGTGGCACACTTGAGTGTGCTGTGTTCCCCCGCGACTAAGTTTACAAAATTAGCAGCCTGTGTGTCTTTCAACGTCTGTGTCCCTCTGAGCTGCCTGAGAGGTTTGAGAGTGAGCACATGTGTTGTCTACAGTCGAGTGAGTCTGAGATGTGTATCTAGTTTTACCACTGGGAAATTAGAGGACACTTTTAAAATAGTGATGAGTGGTAATGATTGTCATCTATTTTAAAAACTTGTGCGAGTTGCTGTCCTCGTTTAATGCTGGGTTTGCACAGCAGGCGTACAACTACTTTGTCTCAAAATAGAATACATGCGATCAAAGAATAAATACACAAGACTGACAACTAACTTGACCAAGAATACAGCACCAATCTTCAGCTTTTCATCATTTTTATACCAAGTGCCAAAATTTAGTAGGCTCTCAAAAAGAACACAGATCCAGTTGACAGCCTAATTGATGAGTGGTAATAATATGAAATGACAGCTTAATTTTCTTTGTCGTTTCAAACTGTGCATGTGCCATTATAGATTTACACATACATACACACACTGCTGTGCACACTTTGTGACGCATGATAATCAATAACATACACTATCCAATTCATTTGTCACATTCATTTTCCTCAAAGCAAGATAAAAGCTAAAATACTGTGGTGTTCTATTTGCATTCCAATTTTGAATCTCATCTTTATTTAGCAGACATTTTTCTTGATGTTTGAGCTTTTGCACAAAACAATAGATTTTTACCTGAAACTTTGAAGTTATTTTCTCATATATACCGCAACAAAGCAGGGCTTTGTAATTAAAAAAAAAACCTAGATGTGATGAAAAAAAAAAAAGACAAAGTATCATCTCAGCTCAGCAGTAGTGAAACCAAGTTGCACAGAGCTATACCAAAATAAATTCTGTACTGTGCAGATTATTACGTGTTTTGAATTCAAAGAATGTTATTGTTATACAGTCTGCCAGAACATATTCTTACATTGCTTGTTCACACCACAAAAAAGTAGACCCTCCACAGTGGCCTCATAGATCAAAAAAAGACTCTCAGGAGTCGAGTCTGCAGCTCTCTCTGTTCGTCTCTCAGGATGGGACCAGTACATAGGTTTGCAGTGGCCAATGAAAGAGAGCAGCAAGACTGGAAGGGTGTGTGGGACTTTGAACCAAGCCTGGTTCAGATTCATGGAACACTAACACCTTGAACCACAAAAGCGCAGACAGCTGAGGACTTCAAAACATTGTGTCTTAAGAGTTGGAGAATTGAGGTCTCTGTGAATTGGGAATGGAAACCTTCAGAATAACCTGAAATAACCTCTGTGAGGAAGCTGGCTCTGTGCCCAAGTCTGGTGGGGAGGGGGAGCAGTTTAAAGCACAGCACTGCTATGAGTCAAAGCACAAATGCATCAGAAACCCAGGGCAAGACAAATTCAATTCTAAATCTAAATCTTGATTAAAGGGACTCTGTCGCCATTAGTTTACGTTAGCCAACTCCATTTCTAAAGTTAAGTTAGCTACCGTTGCTCTCTGTTAGCAGAACAGAGAGAGGCAATGAGACGATGTACTCGAGAGCGCGCTTAAATTCACATTCTTTGGACTGCTGCAGAAAATCGACCAGAGGCCTTCGAAAAGAAACACACAGTCCAGCAATATTAAACATTTTAAACAAACCACAGGTTTATATAGGCAACCAAGAGAGACAGGGAAGCTCTCATTTATTATGTCACGTTACAATCTGCTCACATATGGCCCGTAAAATTGTGATTAAAAAATGTAAAAAGCTACAAATGGTTACACAGAGCCTCTTAAACAGTACGACTGCCATGATAACTACTTTACTAATGTATTGTTCCTGAAAATAAAAACAAAAATTGGTATTGCCCCCCTAGGACCATTAATGACACTGATAATATGATGATAATATAAATGCAAAATTATGCATACCCTTTTGTATGTACAGCCTTTTAAAGAGTTAATGAACATTTAATTCCTAAAACATACATATATTGGAATGTGAAAAAAAAATCTAAAAATATCCTAAATAAATGGAACATGAGGAAAGTAAAAAACATAGAAAATAACAATTAAAATGAACCCTGGGGCTGTATAAACAAGGGTATAGTCTTTCATTCCTAAACAGGCAGTATACTACTAATTAAGCCACTTTTTGTCTGGTTGTGTTCATATATCGATGAGCACATTTAGACAATAACATAATTATTGTGACAAGCCTGGCAAATAGTTATTGAACACCTGTGCCATGACAAAACATAGCAGAGGTGTCACTTCTATGCAGTGAAATTGAATTTGAACATTAAGGCTGTGAAAAATAGTAAGAAAACAGTAATATCTGTAAAGGTTTAACATACACATACATTTTATTTGCATTTTTAGCTGAGTTTATTCACGAGTGAAATTCTTGCCCATTAATTTCCACCGACAGCAGAACCGTCAGAGTGAAAGATGTTAATTGTTTGATCACTCCATTAAACAATTTGTCTGGGTTTCTATTTGCTGTCAGCAAGGCATAAACATGGACATGAAGGCTGACGGTATTAGTGACACAACGGCTAAAATATTAAGCGACCACGCATAAATTAAGCTGTTAAAAGTCTGGCGTGGCATTCAACCATGACAGGTGTGCTTTTTATAGTGTTATTCAAGCCAAAACATCCCTGTGCTGGAAAGGGCATGACATTTACAACCTTTTCATCTCTCCACAACAGTGTGATCAGTAGGAGCAAGGCTTTACACACTAAATGCCCATAATCGCTATACAAGAAAGGATGAAGCAGGAGGGGAAATGGAAATGAGAGGAAGATTGTTTGGAAAACAACCATTTGTGAGAAGGGGAAACAGAGTTCAGACATAGTCTTTTTTTTCATGATTAAAGAGTTTAAATTCATCCCTTTACAGACGGGTACGTAAATCTAATCCAGCAGAAAAAGGGGGACTTAACTACCACTCATATTTGCTGTGTGGGCTGTATGCGTTTGTGTTGCAGCACTGAACATATGCGAGAACAGAGCACTTATTATAAAGGACTCTTGTGCAAGTTCCCATGATAACCTTCGTAACAATGATAAATGGCACGAGCACACTGCTAAGATACATCATATGATGAGCACCTATAGGACGAGCACACACTGGGAAGGCTTTCTGCAAAACAGAACGAGAGATTACCCCCTCCAAGGAACCTTTAGGATTCTTTTTTAAATCTCATTTTGTTTTTTTCATTTTCCCCCTCATACATCCACAACAGAGACATGAGATTTTCTGAAGGCTGGATCAAGAAAGCCTGGTGTGCTGTACTGTTTGCTTTTTTCACCCCACAATCCTCCTACAACACAAAAACAACAACAATGGAGCTAGTAGCTGAATGTCATTAGGTTTCTGATGAAAAGCTGAGGAGAAGACATTCAGTCACTCCTGATGCATTCGTTCAATAGCTTAAAAGGAGTCTGCTCAATTGTGCAAGATCGTCTCGCAACAAAATTGACTCCGCCTATACGCTGCTTTAGAAGGCTGACAACATTGTGTCGTGTCTGCTGCCATAATAGTGACTGTTATTCTGCACCATCCACACTTGAATATGGGTTTAACCACATCATTGCTCTGTGTTGGTAAACCAAATACAAAGTAAGCACAATGGTCTGGTCTAGTATAGTTTATCTATTCCACTACCAAAAGGCGTTATTTGGTTAATTTGTATTACAATATTCCCAATTAGACCAGCTGTACAATAACTGAAACAGAATAGCCTGCAGCCTCCGTTGCAGTAGTAATGCAGCACAGATGGAGGACAGATGTATGATGGGGTGGGGGCTTTACAATAAGTACAAGAGTACACAAAAAGAAGACATAAATAATGCAGTCATCTTTCCCATTACTGTATAATGCAGACCAGAAATTTATAGTGCTCCCTATTCTCCCCAACCTCTTAATGAGGAGGCATTTAAGCAGTGGGTGCATTACTCGTTATTATGACCAAGGAGTATTCATAAATAAACTTCCTTGTCCGGTCTGTGGACTAAAAGCATAAATCATAATGTGTGGATACCGTCTTTGAGTTAAGGAAAGCAGCCTGAAATGAAAGTCTTCTATGTGTAGAAGGAAGAGTAGGTTAAGATTCACAAGGGGATGAGCCTCATTGGCTAAGGTCTCCACGTGAATACAGATAGAAGGGTCTGCATTCAATAAGTTCGCCCTACAGAGCCCATTTTCCACAGTCGCAGCTTAAATTACAGTATATCTGAGACAAACTCTTTATCAAGAGCTAAGAGCCCGGAGGTTGTAAGTGCCATTTGAACGAAAAGCCCCTGGTATGTTCTGGTTCAACCGCTCCATTCTTTCATGTCAGTTTTACTTTAGAGAACACAATTTGAAGATCCCCTGCATCGTTTAAATTTTAGAGCGAACCGCTCATGCGGCGCAGCGTACTCTGTCTTTGCCCACAAAGGAGAATGGAAATGGAGCAAAAGTATTCTGCATTCATCTCTCTACCGTGAACAGCAGTCTTTTGACATGGCAGGTACTCTTTCGACATTAGTCAGACTGAGAATTATCTGGCTGTCAGTTAACTACTGTAACTACTGCACACAACTCCCATCTGTGGCTGAGGAGCTGCATGATAGCAGCCATCCACACACATAAGAGCTCTCTAATGGCTCCACATGGATCATTAGCCACTAATTACACAGATGTTCAGAGTTTGACTGAAATACATTCTAGAGAATAATCGATGTAGGTATCTAAATACTTCTTATACATGTAAATAAAATATCAAAAGTCAATTCATTGGCTCAATCTTTGTATGTTCTTGCTACAGTGATAACTAATACTTATAACTTGCATCTAAATAATGAAAATTAGTTATTGACGGAAAAACAAATCTACTAGCTTTCTGTAAACTCAAAGAAGTAGAAGCAACCTGATTCCCTACAGTGGCTGAGTCAGGGAGGCTCAGCTGCCTTGTTATTTCACCCTCACTCTCTGTCTTGTCTCTGCTAAATCGCATCAGCCAGCAATTGACCGAGTGTCACGCTTCAGAGGGGAGCCTGATATCTCCAGCCTCACAGACCTTTTACTTCTCCATTCTGCTTTCCTCAAAAGGTCACATTTTTACTTTGTTTTACAGCCGCACGAAGTACACGACGCTCTGCACAACTTTTTCCTGGCATTATATCAGCTTGTCAGGCCTTACTTTAGAATAAGGTGAAGAAGAAAGAGGTTTGAAGGCCTGACTGCGTATAACAATGAATGTGCAGGTACTTTCAGCATTGGTTGATCAAAGTTTACCTTGATCTGTCTTTTTCTTATTAATGGAAAAACTAATACTTTATTTTTCCATTCCACACAACTTGTGAAACACGGCTCAGCCCAGGAGAGAGGTCAGGTTACATCGTCATTTGTAATCTCAGAGAAAAAAGTAATGTTTAATGACTATCAATGATTTTTCCTTTTTTTTTTCCATTAAAGACCCCCTTAGGTAGAATAAAAAATGATCCCATGCTGGTTTTGTATTGAAGCACCATGCTCTGCTTGAACATCAGAGGCGGCAGAAACAACACGCATAGTGGAAATCCATAATTGAAACGGCCTGACATGCGAAACCCACTTTTCTTCAAATGCAACTGTGAACAAAGACAAAGACATTTGGCACTATAATGCATCAAGTTGAGCTGACATCTTGTGTTATCTAATGAGCTTAATGTGCATGTAGCAGAGGAGGGTTTCCTAGAGAAGAAATTCTTTGTAAGAATATCGGACTAGCTTCAATTCACAGCTAGTGCTCCCACTAAGTTAAGCTATGTAAATCACAATTTTAAATGCAGTATTTCTGCACTGCCTGCGTGGTTTTAATCAATATCTCTTCAAATTAAAAGAATACTCTACGCATTATGAATTCAGTGCAGACACTCAGCAGTGAACCCCTGCTGAAATTCTGTCCATAACTCCTTTTTATCAAAATCAACTGTGCACTGAGCCCTGATTTACATTTCATGGGGTCTTAAAATATTCAGCAATATTGACTGGTTGCACGTTAAAACGAATAACGAGAAAAATTCGAGGCATTATACTGGCATCCAAACAGGATATGAAATTAAAGAAATTAAAAATATCAAATACAAGATAACATTGTGAGTTACCCAAAGATATGAGACATGTCATGCAGAGAAAACTAATAACTTCTTAATCACTTGTCCCATGTCCTCAGTCACAGTCATATTACTTGCTGTTTGTACACTTGTAGGCTTCAGCTTGCAACGTCTTTGCTTTTTCATGTTTTAGTACATGGAGCAGGGATAAAAAGAGGCGTTCTCTGAGCAGAATGTAATACCGACTGAGCATTAATCTGATCTCTCTCTCTCACCTCTGGGTAGCAATTTCCCCCTCACATATAACTGCATTGTTTTATTTCTAATTCTTATTTTCATTTATACCTCTCATGATACCCGCACATATCACATTTCTAATAACATTTTCTCAAAGCCACGGTTGGAATATTCCCAAGAAGAAGGAAAGGTGGGAACGATATGATTGTTGTATCTTAACAGTGAAAACAACCATGGCTGAGCAGTGAGTAACTCTTGAACATTGCTTGAGCAGTCCTGTTGTTTGGCATGTACATTGCTTAGAGGTTATTCCCCATGCGGAGGGCCCAAGGCTGACTCAAGGTCTGTGCAAAGCTTTTTTTTTTAACCTGGGGTAGGATAACAAATGAGCGCCCAAGCTCTACAGCGTAACAGCAAAGAAGTGCAAGCTTTTTCTCCGACATTAAAAAATGCTTAGCAGGTGTGTGGATTACTGGCTTAACAGGGTTTTGTTTTCATTATTCAAGCTCCAAATTTGCTTCAAGAGGGATTATCATCATTTTATTTCTTGATGTTATTCACTTTTATTTCGGGAAACACAAATTAAATTTGTTACTTAATTATATATTGGTTAACTGTGTATTTATGAGTACCTGCAGGGTTTGGTTTACATTTTAGCAGCATTACTTGCATTACAGTAGCTGTGGCCTTAGCAACAGCGACATTATCAGCAGAAATCTGAGCATTTATATTATTATCAGTGGCAGCATTAGAAACGGCAGTAATGGTAATAGCAGTGAAAGTGCCAGTTTCCGCTTTTTAATCCTGGCAGTAGTTTCATTTCAGTTTGATTACTGCAATTCTAATTGTTTCATATTGATTGTCTCTAAAGACACAGAGTACTTTGATTTTTTCTTTTAGCAGATCAATGTTTTGAATTGGCATCATTTATAATTTATGTTTCGATCCAATGAATGATTCATTAAAACACCTACAGGCCAAGTCGGACTTAGTGATCCTCTAAAAGTTTCACAGTGATATTGTAAAAGTGTGTCAACAGGCTGATGAGCCTTGGCCACTGCAATAACACATATTTTAATGCACTTCATACAGAGCTGAGTGTTATACAGATCAGGCAAACACAGATCAGGCAAACACAACTTATATGAATAAAATGATAGAAAAATTAAATAAAATTAAAAGAGGCCAAGGATCTATATGAATAATGTTATACAGAAAAGGCTGCAGGTGTGCACATATTGAGTCCATCAGGAAAATGCAGTAAAGAGAACCTACAAGGACAAACATGGATAGAAAATAATGCCATAATAACCTATACTAACTAATGTCACACAACAGCCTTGCAACAAGCAATGTCTTTCTGAAATGTGAATTGTTCAATTTCATTTAAGACTGTTCTAGAGTAAAGATTCATTCAACAGCGTAATGTGTTTGGCAATCTACTTTGTAAAGCTAACCCACCTAACCCTCCCTTTTCAAACCAACAACACAAAGTAAAACCTCCAAAACTACCATACAGGCTAATCAACACAATTCTGACTAAGCCTTGACAAAACACTAAGATTACAGGAATTTAAAATTCTATTTGTTATCAGGCTGTTCATGACCTGCATTACATCGTCACTATTTTCATTTAGGTGAATAATACATATCTAACATAAAAACTCACTTGAACAAATAATGTTTATTTTGCTTAGCCTCAAACCTTTTTTTTTTTTTTTTTTTTACTTGTGATGATACCTGTTAATGAGCTGGACTTAAATGTTTTGTGTTTTTTTCTCTCTCCTCATTTTCCCAAGGACAAATATCTACAAGTACAATTATTGTAGATGCTGACATAGGTGTGCAAATAAAACCACAAATGAGTTGACAAGCACACATGCACACAAAAGCCTCTAAATGTGTTGGCATATCACAATGATATGTCTATAAGGTCACAAGCCATGACAATATGTTGTCTACCATGCTACATAGCTGAATATATACAGTATATCTCACAGAGAACAGTTGTGGGTGTAAGATGTTGCAGCAATTGCTCACAAAAAAAAAAAAAAAAAATAGCAAACTGGTGGCTATTGTAACTGAGGCTGAGGCTGCATTATATTGCAGCTTCATTCTTCACTATGAACAAAAGTTAACGGCTTACAAAAGGACTGTTCCATCTTCAATTTACTCAAAGCCATCTGAAGTCAATAAAGGGCAGATTAAGAATGTGACTCGTCCTAAAAAAGAACTCCCTGAAGAAAAGAGACTCGAATAAAGCCAGACAATGAACATGCATGGCTGGCTCCATATCTCAGTGGAACAGCAAGCGGTCTGATAGACTTTATCCTTTTCAACACACTTGATCTATAGAGTCTGGTCTTTGAGTCATCCGACCAGTATTTCCACCAATACAACAACCCTCTTTCTAACCTTCTAACTCTTCTGGTCCAAAACCCGACTGCAAGCTTATTACCAATGGGCTTTAGCAGGCCTAACAAGAGTCAGAGATTTTTAGGTCAAAGATTTTTTTAGTTATAAAACATAGCTTTGGGTACCTTTGGAGAAATGATTTATCTGTATCTGTAACACAGCACCAACCCACTTCTAAAAGACATTTTTGGAAACAGCTAAAAGGTCCATGGCTGCAGGCTCCATATAATGAATTGGCTGTTTAAATGAGAGACAGCACTGGGACGAGGAGGTACGCTTCACTCACATCAGTAAACAGTGAAATAAAGTGGAAACTACAGAGTGAGGAAACGAAGGAGAAGACAACTGATAGAGGACAGAGACAGGGAAAGAAGCAGAGGGGACACTGACTGGAGATCCAACCTTCAAATAACCTGCAAATATTGGAAGTTTTAAGAGAGGAACAGATTAAAAAGGATATGTAGTGAAAATGGCACAGAGCCATTAAGGGAAATGAGAAAATTGCAGAGAAACATTTCTAAGTGCTTTTTATGGGAATGTGGTAGTGAGAGTATGATGCTGGTATAAAATACCTCATAAACCTGTAATATAAGAAAGAAGAAAGACAACCACTCAAAAATGAGACGTGACTTTGCATAAGGGACTTTTTCCAAGTGGCCTTGAGATCCAGCAAAATGCATGCCATTGTACTGTCAACAAAAAAATGACCCCCTCGCTCAACACTGGAATCAACCACTGGAAATAATATGCCAGCAATTTTCTCCATGGCAACCTAATGCCAGAACAGGCTGTAGATTGGTATGCCAGCAGGCAGCGAGTCACAGGGGCTTTATAGTTAGGCAGAGAGCAGGAGATGAAGGTTGCACCAAATCCAAAGGAGAGAGAGAGAGAGAGAGAGAGAGAGAGAGAGAGAGAGAGAGAGAGAGAGAGAGAGAGAGAGAGAGAGAGAGAGAATGCATCCACATAGGCACATAACCAGGGAAGGACTTGAGGTTAATGAAATGAATAGTAATTTGTGATGCCAGCGGGCCTGTTAACAGTTATCGAGGTACTTGGTTACTCATTTTAAAAATGTAAAAGATGAATACTGTCAATATAGAAAAATATTATTTACATATTAATGTGCCCCACATGTTAAAAGTGTATTAAAAAGTAAAAAAGTATAATATTTCAGGCTAATATAAAAGCATGATGAAAAGCGACTTGTTTATGTTAATTACCCTGTCTAGGATAGATATAGGCCTAAAACCTCTGGTTAATCTTTTTAATCCACTCATTTAAATTCCTTGCAAAGACTTACGAATGAGGCAGCATCTCAGCGGTAAGAAAAAGCTGCAGCTTGTAAAGCTAATAAGACTGTTACACGAAGGAGGAAACTCAAGTTATATGGATATTAACAATTCACATATTTCTCCACTATTGATTAACAGCAGCTGCAGTTCTGACTAACATGAACAGACTGCCATTTCAATCATCAGTCAAACTTTTTTAACAATTGGAGGCAAATTCAGTTGGGTGGTAAAACGAAGCACATGCTAGTGATGTTAGTATTGGTATCTCTTTAACGGACTGAGTGCTGGTTGAGATGTGACTAATCTGGGGTTGCAAAATTCCGGGAATATTTAAGGTGTAAACTTTACATGGGAATTATCAGGAATTTCAGGGAAAAAACAGGTATTTAGTAGAAATGGACTCATGTGATCAGGCGGTATTTACCATGTCATATGCAGATAGAAACAAACATTTTACCATACCATAAGCAGGCATAATTGAAAACCTTCTACTAGAAATGGAAATAATGAAATAACAGAGTGTCCCTTAGGATAAAGCTGTAGCAGCCGAGGTGTGACACATGCGCATTACTTATTCGTAGGTTTGCAAAGTGCGCCGTCCATTAGGTTTCTATGTGCCTGATGGCAGCAGAAGGACGGTGAGTACATAAGGTACATATGAGGTGTGAGGAGTTGGAGGTGACAATTACATTACATTTTTTCAAGAGTACCTTGAAGAGGACACCAAATGTAGTGGTGTAACTCAAACCCTCCAACACCCCGCCAGATAAGAAAAACTACATTAATACTTTGGGTATTTGCTAAACAGTCAGTGGCAAGAAAAAAAGTTGACGTCAGTCTCCAAAGTTGGAGTCCTCTCCTCTCTGTTTCTTTGTTTTACTTGCTATTACTCACAGGTGTGGTAACTGATCGAGATATGAAGCGTCCATAGTGCAAAATGATCACAGATAAAACGCAGCCCTCCACACACTTTCCTCTCTCCCCTCCTCCTCAGCAGCGCACCACCGCTGCTATTTGTATGTAGGGGATACACTGAATAAGTTGACTCACTGAACGAGAATGAATGCAAAGAAATTCATCACAGCTCCTCAATAAGCAGGCTCAAGCTACATCCAACATAGTAACCGCTAGCTATCAAAAACTAGCAGGAAATGTTGAAAAGTTACGAACTGTGTACTTTGCTTAAGGCAACTATCTGCTGGTTAACTGCAACATTGTAAAAAGTGTTCAGTCTAGTAGCCAAGTTTTGATTAAAATCCTGTAGTTGCTTGGCTCATTCGTGTGGGCTGCACATGTGAATGGAGAATACAATGTGCATGCAGTGGGTTTTAATTTTCAACATTTTTATTGAAAGTGAAAGTGCTGAAAAAGGATCAGTAAATACGATGGAAGTGCATTGCAGAGTGCAGTGCATGGTTATGATTTAAGTAAAGGCGCAAACTTTTAACCAAAGCATGCCATGGAACGAGCATCTCAGATACAGTCATTTCACATTTAAAAGTGAACATTTTTATATTGAAGTTGTACAAAAATTTCCAAGGTTCTTGAGCTTCCTTTGGAAATGTACTGACCCTTTGGAACCCTAGACCGATCCCCATTAAATAGTGTCTTTCTACATTTTTAATGACATCATTTATAACTTTTCCAGTGCAATTTGTCCAAGCTGTCTGGATTGAAAAAAAGAACGAAAAGAGCAGGCAGGGAAACATGACAGAGAGCGTGAAAAAAGGAGGAAAAAAATATAAAAGATGTTAAGGACTGGAAAGGGGAATATGGGGACATCTTGAAATTTGTGAGGTTTTGGATCAAGGAATGCAGCGTAATGATGTCTGGAAGGAAATGGTGCTGCAAGAGCAGGAGTGAATTAGGGCAATGTTTGTCAATTGTTCTTTCTAAACATTAGTTAACTAACACAAATGAGTCGAAGGATGCCAAAGATTTATTTTAAGTGGCTTCAACATGCTTAATCAGTGGCTTGAAAGTGTAAATGGAAAATAAGACGATGTGAGCTAATCAGAGAAGTTTCCCTCCTGTAGACTGAATATTCATTGCTACGACAAAATGTTTACCTAACAAATGAAGAGCGAATGGAAAAAAGGCAAGACAAATCATTCTGTAAATTACTTCCAACACAAGTGTGACAGAGCAAAAAAAAAAAAAAGATGAGAATTCTGCTGAGAGGGAATGTAACTCTATCTTATAATGATCTCCTGGTACCATTATAATATATTAGCACCTCCGCAGACTCTTTCTATTGAGATTCGTTAGTGCCAACGGCAAGACTTCACAGCTTTTATTCAGAGAGACACTCCTTATTTTGCTTTCAAAGTCCTGTGGGAAGTAGACAAATACTGCAGGTGCAGTCATTGCCTGTCTGCATGCTGCAGAACAGTGTTGTATAGATTCATGAGTGAAACTAGAGCGCTGACATATGAGAATATGAAGATCTTAGAACGGTAATGCGCTGGAGAGAAAACAACGGAAGGAAACTGAGATTGAGAAGCATTGATGCTTTTGATGTTCTTTTTAATAAACTATCAACTCAAAATAAGGACAAAAACACCAGCAAACAAACATGTCACACACACACACACACACACACACACACACACACACACACACACACACACACACACACACACACACACACACACACAGGAACACAAATGCCTCACGGACATTCTCAAGGCAAATGGAAGCAAGACAAAAGCAACGACGCTGTCTGACATAATCAGCCTGACAGGGTTCGCTGTGCAAATCACATTCAAATATAATCAAACTCTCCTCAACCAGAGCAAACTGCTCATGTACAATGCTAAAAGCATATGTGTCACTTCTTATGCAATGAAACATTCACTAAATCCGTATGCGCAGTGACCATCTCACGTAGCCACCAGATAAGTGGACCAGAGAGAAAGAATGCGAGTGAGAGTGAGATGTGTGTGATGTATTTGTTATGTACATTTCATGCCAGTACAGCTCATTTGAAGTGAATTGAATCGGCACAGAGAGACGGGGAGAGAGACATAGAATTTGCCAATAGGCTTCTGCATCACACAGTTGGCAGGGTATCATGTGCAGAGTAATGGACAATGGCCTTGGAGCGCATTAAATTCCTTCCTAGCACAGGGTTAGGTGTTTTATGTGTGTTTGGGGCCGTGATTCCATGAAATTGAAAAACGGTGGTCGAAAAAACTGAGAAATTGCAGCAGGAATATTGGATTTTGAAGGAATATTCCAGTACAATCAGCTGACACAAGGTGACTGCAATCAAACACTTGCTCAGTACCTGGAAATGACCTGTTACCTCTGTGACACAATGGCCAGTGGAGTGCAGGTGGGAAGCTGGGAGACAAAACCCGTGTGTTCTTTACTTAAGATTACACTATAGCCACGTTTTGAGTAAATTAACTATAAATAGAAAGAGACCAAGGGACGCAGATGGAGAGATGTAGTGAGCGGGATAGAAAGACAAACAGACGCAGAGAGGCTCTGGCATTAGCCTTCTTTTCCACAGAGCGGGGTGATTCAGTCTGTCAACGCCCACAGAGCCTGCCCATCCTCATAAAAACAATGATTCTGACTCGGCACACCAAGAACACAACATGACATTTAGCTCTAAACCCTGGTATGCCATTCCCACGCAGACACAAAAGCATTATTGGAAAAAAAAAAGAAAACAATACTGAACAGATTATGAAGAAACAGATACAACAACGCTTTACGACAACTTGTAAAATGCCCATGCACACTCGCAAGCCTTGATGACATTTACACTTTGAGGGATGGATCTGGTTTATGAGGTATTTGCCCATATTGGTTAGTGTATTAGTATGTTGCAGTCAGTTTGTAAAAGCAGACAGCAATGTACTGCAGTGGACGGGGGTTAGGACTGCATGATTCTTCTTAAAATGTGAATCATAAATTTTCTCCCAGGGAACTGAGATCACGATGCTCTCCAGTGTTTCCAATGAAATAGCTGTGTCTTTTTGGTGTGGAAGGGTCAGTATTTGAGGACCATAGTTTTGCTTTTACTGTCAATGTTAATGGACTTTGCCTTACTGTGTCTCCTTTTATGTTTTCCCTCTACCAGCAATGTTATTTGCTTTCTTCATTGGCAGTTTATAAAGTCGGACAAAAAACACGTTTTATTTTAATTTTTTTTCTTGTCACTATAACAGCAGGTGAGCCGCATGTGGAGGAGGCTTGTTGTTAATTATGTCGCCAATCATAACAAATGTGCACCAAATGACACTGCAACAACCACATGCAAGTTTGAACAAAACAACAGCATGGGCAATACTACATTAAACAGCAGAGGTCAAATCACAGTCAGGGTATTTGCAAGAGGGATGTAATAGCAGAGAGCATTTCCTTCCCTGCAAAGCATGTGTAAATGACAGCAGAAAGGAAGGGAAAAGCGAGGACAGATTGTCCACTAGTTAATCGAATGCAGATGGCGTCGTTATCTCGGATGGATTAAAAAACAATAGGATAAAAGCCTAAAATGAGTTGCCAAATAGACTTGGGCGGCTGTTAATATACCTGGGTAAGTCCATTTGTGGGAAACACTGCACACTATTCTTAATTTTTCAATAAATGTATTGCACTTGCATAAAAAAATGCTGTCTACACAGAGCTTTCAACATCACAATCACCAACACCACCCTCTTTGCCTCTGTAACTCCATCTCATGACATTTAAATCATGTCTCAAACATGTGATGTGAACATGACATGAAACATTTTATAGAAATGTCAATATAGCGTGTAGCCTTTAACACGTATAATTCTGAACGAATCAGTGGTTTGCTGAAATGTTAACTACCAACATTTTATCCTGGCGACTGAGCTGCCACCAGACTCCTTTGACAAAAACAGTCATATTACCATTGGTGTATAACAGCTTCCGTTTTGCCTCAGAAAGGGCTGTCTGATGGCAAGGTAAGGCAGTGAATATATTCTATATTCTACACAGCTTAGCTTCCTACACCAGTACTCCTGACTGCCTCTCCAAACTGAGGGTGTGCCAACTGCCATCTATTGTAGGTAATACCCTGACTGTGGATAAGTACATCATACAACCCAACTCACACGCACGCACACTCAAGAAGCATTTTTTTTATTTCTTCCACTGACACTCACTCAAAGAAAGTTAAGCTGGGACATAATGAGTGGATCTGCAAATATATAAAGATGTACCAAGACAATACAGCGTTTCTGAGCACTGCAGTGAACAAATAATCAGTTATGAGATGATCCCATAATCACGTTAGCGATCAAAATCCCATTACCTCCTGATAATACAGTAGCCTCCGCGCTATCTTTAAGCGTCCCTGTAGAACAACCACCAAGGATGATGGAAAGATGACTTGGTCGTTTCCTTTAAAAGCCCCCAGCCCGACAAAGCCTTGTCTAACCCATAGCCTCACATAACCCACACAGCACTGTCAGAGCACACAGGCACAGGCACATACTGTAGATCATCCCTCTCTCATAGCACCCACTCAGGGACTAGAGACTAAAATAAAACTTATTTGGGTGCCTCTGTGAAACAATGACTGAAGATGTACTCCCACAAAATCTAATTCCAGGCAGAGGATAATACAAAATTTCACCCTTCCAGTCATCCAGCACTCATGCTTTTCGGTCCGTGATACCATACTCCATTAGCTACTTTCCTTTTTTATTTTGCTGGTGTCTCCCACGTGTCCTCACAGCCATCCTGCTATGACTACTTGTCTCATTCCTACTCTTTTTCCAGTGGAAAATAGTCAATTATCTCAATTCCGTCTACGTTCTTTCCTGCTCTTCTTTTATTATCCATCTCTCCACCCTCTCCAAACTTGCAGACTTCTATATCCACTGGTGACATATCTGCCTCTCATAGAAAATCTACAATAAAAAGCTCCACTACAACACTTCGAAAGAGGAAAAAAGAAAAAAAAAGATGACAGGCATCTTGTGGGGTGTCTTGGTTGGCTGTGATGAAGTGACTAGGTTGTTTTTAGGACCCACCTTGTCAAACAGGGCAACAACTCCTCATTCGCGCTCAAGGACCTGAGCGGCATAATGTCACATCCGCTAAAATGACAAGCTGCCAAATGGCATCAGAGATTCAGCTATAGACAGCCGTCCTGGAGGACTCCTTCCTGTGACTACCTCTAGCTCTACTTCTTTGATGCAATCACTTTTATAGAGAGAGGAAAAATAAAGCTATGCATCAGCCTATTAATCTTGTGGTTTAAAGGAGACATAAAGGCTGGGGATGTCTTTTTGGTTGGGGAGAAATAAACAGGAGAAGGAAAGCAATAAAAGTTTTTTTTAGGTAAAGCGATCATATGCGGGACATATGAGAGAAAGAAGAATTGCCTCCTTTGGAGGAGGAGGAGAGACTTCTTTTGATATTCCTTAGCACTGTGTCCCTGGGTGATTGCCTACTATATGTATGTGTTCTCTGTGAGCAGAATATTGAACATTTCATTTTACCCCATTTGCTGAGACTAGAGATTGATTCACTATCTAGAATTCAAAGAAACAATTAGGAATAAAATGCCTGTTGGGGAACACTGCACCAAATGTATTCTTTCTTTTACTCCAAAGTACAATAGTTTGAGCCTGTTGGAACAACAACAACTGCAACAGCCCAGATCAATACTAAATGAACTCCAGATTCAAGCAGAAGGTAAGTCCTTCAGACACCCGCTGTCGAGTCACATGATGGGGTGGACAAAAAAGAGCATTTAATAATGACATAAATCTAATCTCGTCCAGTTTGGCATAAGCCCATGTGACAACTGTCCAACAAGATAACAGAGAGTCAAAAAACACCTGACCCTGCATTCCTGACAAACCTCCATCTTTGACAAAATAAAGAAAAGCAAAGATAAGCCTGAATTAATTTCGCAAACCCCTCTTTCAGAAAATCCTCTTTATTTGAGGTGGGGAGAAGTAGGGTGGGGATATGCAGAACCTCCTACGCATATTCCTAAGAAGTAATCCAGAAGGCTGTTCACTGGCGTGTGTAGCAGTTCAGGCAGCTCCACAAAGACGCATGCAAATGAAGTTAAATCTCAAAAGGAGCAACAGGGGAAGAGGGTACCACATAGCAACTCACTGTCAACTGCTGAGCACAAATATGGAAAAGCTTAGCCTTAGAAGTATTTTGCTATTCAAGGGACAGAACACACCACTGAAAGAACTATAAGTCACTACTACTTCGCCTTGTCTCTCCCCCCTTTCTGACAATTGTTTTTCTTTCCTCTATCTGCAAGCTGTAGCCCATTTAATTAAAATGACTTGCCAATCCCATGAAAAAAAAAAACAAAAAACAGAAGCTAAAGTGGTGGCAATAAAATTAAACTGCATACATCATAATTATATATAACAACCTTCCTTGAGTGTCTGAAACAGCAGCCTTACTTACTATTCCTGTCTGTTCCTAACTCTACTCAGTAAACACAACTGACTGCCAGTGTGTTAGGAAGACATGCATGCTCCACTTTAAGTTACATGAAGTGGAGGAGGCCACACTTTTGCAATCTGCAAAACACACTGGAGTGCCTGAAGGGGTCATGTAAGGTTCTCTGAAGCTCGTCTTTGATGTGCAACAGGCAACATTGATGTACAGCTTCAAGCCATAGCTGTGTAAGGATACTGTCTCACATGGTTTAATGTCGATGGTATATTTATAAGCTTCTGGACAAAGGGTGCTGCTATCTGTATCAATGTTACACTGAATTATTCTACCTTACCTTATAGGGGCTTTATTTAACAATTGGCAGCTATTTTCATGTATAAATCACTTAATCATTGGTCAAAAAATAGTGGATTGTGATGTGTCGTGAGAAATGAGTCCTTCTCCATTTTCTTGTTTCTTTGATGCTGCTGGACTGTGGATTTCTTTGTCAAGGACCAGGGTCAGAAAGTATGTGACTTTATGCATGTCCTTGAGCGCCTCGTCTCAGTGCTTCTCTCCGCTCTGCAGAGCAGCAGTAGCTTACATTGGTTAAGAAATGGAGTCCAGTAACATAAACTGATGACCGGATTTCAGCACAGCACTGAAGTTCCACAGAGCCCCTTTAACTGGCATTTTCACATTCGCAACCATCTCCAAATTAGGACGAAGCTGCCGGCTTCAGGCGGTAACGTTTGACATTGTGCATTCTGTGCACTGCAGTCATGGCTGACAGGGCCTGTGACTTGCTTGACTAACTTTAATGAAAATGCAGCTAAATGCAATATCTGTAAAATGGTAGTTGCATGTAAAGGGGGTACATCCGGCTACCTCATGAAATGTTTACAAATACAACACTGTATGAATGTGAAGCAGTGGCAAAGAGGTTGCTGCAGCTACCGATATGTCCTCAGTGCACCCCCCTGGCTCTGATGCTAATCAGCCAAACTAAGAATCGACCATGTCACGTCGAGGTAATACTTGTTATCCTTATACGTTTTTAATGATAATGATGTCTGCTGTCCCTTAACCATCCCAGAAATAGATTTGACTAATCATTCCTTTAAAACAAAGTAATACATTTTGTCTCTAACCTTTATTTTTTGCACCATATCTTGTAGCATAGTATCAATTCGAGTTTTGATAAGTGCCATTAAGCAACAGTATCAATAACCATATAGATAAAATACAAGCAACTCCCATTCGCAAGTATGAGACACCTCCGATGTGTTCACATGCTCATGTATTCGGAAAATATGGCATACTGTGGGTAGAACTTACATTGCCGTGGTTGATGAAACCATGTTCCCTGGCGATGCGGTCAGCCTCTTCCGGTCCCCCATCGATCTGGACCGCCCAAGTGTTGGTGTAGACCTCTGCAGCGTCAATCCACTTCCATTCTGCTGTCAGAAGGACAAGAGCTGTCCACAAGTGCAGCAGGGCCACCCTGGCATCCATGAAAAGGAAAGCGCTTCACAGAGCAGTCTATCCGTCCGTCTGTTGCTGCTTCCCTGGCAGAGTGCGGCTGCTTCACCTTACAGCAGCAAAGTAGAACGGTGGCCTGGACAAGAGAGGACAGAGCCGGCTATAAACACAAACATGGCCTTCTTAACTGGGTCACTCTCGGACCTGAATTACATACTGCAGATACCGTTCAGAAAACAAAGCCAAAACTGCAGCAAAAATAAACAACAGCACACCCACAGACGTTATCATGCATCATACTTAGCTCACTGTCAACTGTCAAACCAAGAGAAAAATAACAATAAATGTCTATATAAATGTGCAACGCATAAATATGAGGTCAAAATAGACAAGTGCTCTGCAAAAAGACAGAATTGTTTTCAATCCCCCCTCATTTTCAGACCTGAAATGGTAATGTATGATAATGATATACGGTAGGCACGTTGCTTCAATACAGGACGAGCTCCAAGTAAACCAGTACACAGCCACTGTGGCAAGACAACCGAGGTCGAGGACATTTTAATGCTTAGCAAGACGCTGCCCTTAATTTTAGGGTGTTTCAAAATTCAAATTCAACAAGCTAGTTGTTAGGTCTGAGAATGTGCTGCATGACATATGCTAATTGCTGGGTAAAAATAATAAGCATGATAAAAAGGACTTTTATTTGAACAACCGTTCCAACGAAAAAGACTTTCACACAGGGACATTCTGTGGTCTTTTGATTTTTTAGCTCTTTGAGTCGTAGGAAAGGAGCCCCTAAGTCACACATAAAAAGGAAAGCTCTGTGGTAAGTTAACCGCGTCTGAGTGAGAGGAAAGATGATAAGGTGTGGGAATCCGCCAAGTATACCAGTTCATCCAAAGACATATGAAGAGGAGGGAGTTGATGCAGGTCTAAATGGCTGGCCAGTCCCACTGCTGATCCCACCAACGTGGAATCAAACTGCTATTCAGTGAGTCCATCCCTGCTACAGCGTGAGATGATGTGGAAAGAAATAAGTAAATTTAAGCGTCCA
The DNA here is from genome assembly GCF_904848185.1 of Acanthopagrus latus. Taxonomy (NCBI): domain Eukaryota; kingdom Metazoa; phylum Chordata; class Actinopteri; order Spariformes; family Sparidae; genus Acanthopagrus; species Acanthopagrus latus. The sequence continues at coordinate 5,338,106 of NC_051046.1, read as the reverse complement.
ATCTCACCCTTTTTGAACTGAATCGAATATAAGCCTGGTGTGTTCACTTATGACTATCTGAGGTGTTTTTTTCGTGGGAAAGAACCTCCAATATAAACCTTCTTAGCACGTACGGAAAGAAAATGAGGATGTAGGAAAATAGCAAATGGATAGGTGATTCTACTAATCCTCACGGCAGAATGTTCTAGTTCGTTTTTTTTTTAACCTGGCAAGGATGGTAAGTCAATCAGATACCCCATCTGTCTGTCCAACACTTTCAAGCAAGATATCTTGACAACTACTGCTGCAGAAAGCGACAACAGGCAAAAAAAAAAGACCTTAGTAACGTACTGGGCTGACAAAATACCTCCAGAACGTCAATGTACCTTGGCAAAGAATCAAACTGATGAATGGTGCTGTCTGACACAGCCAAATTCTCCCATAGGTACTCCATTTGGTTGAGATTTGGTGACCATAAAGCCCTCTTCACATTAGGGATGACAAATTAACGACATACAATTTTCAGGGGGCTAGTGCTAACATCGAAATTAGAGAAAATTCCAATATCGATTTATATTAAATGATACACACAATATCACTTTTATTGTGTATAATGACAGCAGGGCACTGAAACGGTAAACTTCAATGGATACATCAATCAGAATGTATTTGTCTGCATTGTTTTTTCCAAACCACAGGTTTCCATATGAGCTGATATTGACAACAACGCAGCATAAACTGGTATATCCTGGACTCTTGTGGTGAGAGATAGAACCAGGATTCTGCCTGCAATGCACTTGACAAGTGGGCAGAATAAAAAGGTTTGTTGCTGTGGTTCAAACAACAGCTGCCTATCCTCAAAGTAAATGTGCAATTCAAAACCTTTCCTAAAAAGAAAACCAAACAAACAACAACGCATCCTGTTGCCAATGATGGCAAAATAGTAAAGGCTCTCACAATGACCTGACTGAACTGGCATGTGTGTATACGTGACCGGCACTGGATATCTAAAAATAACATACTGGTGCTATCCAATACCTAAGTCAATATAGTTTCAGATTGCAATAACAGTAAAATATCAATATATTGCCTAGAACATAGTACCTTTCTATTCGCCTTTACATAAGACATGCTAATGAGTCCCTCTGGGGGCCATGAATATCAAGTTAGATCTGAATAAGTCAGTACCAATGGGCAATAAACATGACTGAGCACATTCACGCTCGCTAAGAGATGATCCCTTTATTTTGAGAACTCAACAAGATTTTCACTTGTCGCTACGACATTACATCATACTGCTCACAAGGTATCTCATGATTGAGAAGGCAGATTCTCATGATCTTTGCTCAGCAGTTTTAGTCTCCCAAGTAGAAAACCCTTTTTTATTCTAATAACCATGTGGTTTTCCCCTATGGCCACCCTCAGGACAGACCAACATTTTCATCCCCACTTCATTAAGGCTCTGAGAATAGCAAGATCATCAGTGTGGGGTTCATTCTGTCAAAAAGTTTCAAATTGGGGAGTGTAATGATCATTGCAGGCTTTGGGGGCTCCTGTGGGGCTTTAGACATTCAGTCTTGTTAATAGATTTTCTGAAAAACAACAGACGCCTATGTCTTCTGCAAGGTAAGGCAAACTTGCAGTAGAGCTGTAGACTGTGGCTGAGTGTGTTTACACTCCTCATAGGAACTGAAGGTGAAAGGAAAAAAAAGTGTTTTCATAGTGCATTCCAATTAAGTGCTAGGTACTTTGGCAGCAGGTGCCACTGTCTGAAAGCGGAAGTCTGTTCACCCTCAACACAGCTGCACTGTAAACAACAGCTGAATAAAACAACAACAACAACAACAACAACAATAGGACCATGGCAGCACATAACCCACAGTCCAGTCTTAGCAGGGAACAGTTTATGGATAAGACGCCAAGTTACCATGCAAGTATAGTATATCTTAAGATGATCAGACATAAAATAGTTAAAACAAAAGGTATCATAGCCTTTCTATACTTTGGGAAAACATGGCCAAGGTTTGTAATCATTTCTTAAGCCTGGATTACAGTGACTTTGTTAACCATCAACAGACATTTTCTGAAAATAGGTCCAGTCAAATAACTGGTCCTTTCTTCGGACCACCAAAGTAGACACTACTAACTCTAATGAAAAGAATGCCTCCTGGCATAGGGTCATTTGTAAGGTAACAAGGTAATAGGTTTCCTGGTGATGTTTTTTGTTTTCGTCCTTAGTTCTCCCTAAAATTCATTCTCCAAACATCTCAGAACCTTTTACAAACACAGAGGATGCCCACCCTGTCATTCACCTGAACAATTATCCCTTGCTTCTGGGGAGTTACACGTACGCAAACTATTCAAGAGGAGAAGCTCATTGAATTTGTGGCTTCACAGATACATTTAGGAGTGGGTGTGATTTGAGCGCAGCAGGAGAAGTGGTGGAAACATGACCAGGGGCTGTCACTCTTCCTGTGGCGCAATCCTTCTGAGCTCATTAGATGCTACGCTGGAGTCACAAAAACAGGAGCAGGGGGTCTGCTGTCACTGAGTGAGGGCTGGAAGAGGGAGGAATAGATGGAGAGAGAGGGGTGGTATCCCTCCCTGGTACAGCATTGCGGAAAATAACGAGCAGATAATAACTCTATGCCCAAATACCTTCTCTCAAAACACAGCCTGGAGAGGAGTTAACAAGAGGCTGCTTACTCTTACAATATACATCAAAGGCCTAAAACTGAGATGAAACTTCAATCTTCAAACCACAGGAGAACTTAAGACATTAGAATCTGAACTACAAAGAGGAGAGAAAATTAGTTGCGTAACCTCTCTCGACATCAGTACCGTACTCACGCAAGTGTGTCAGTGGAAATGCAGGGGCGGATAAGTGACCTGTGGTATGCAAAAATATCATGACAGCTATGAATTATTAATTCAGCACCTTCTGCTTCAAGCTATTGACAGACGTCCAAATGTAGTACAGTATCTCATGGTGATCAGTGTGGTGTGACATTTTGATCGGTGATTCCTGTTCATAAACCATTTTCGAAAACAGCAGCAGCAGCCTGCAGCAGCAGCCACAACAGGTTGTTCCGATCAAAATACTTTCCTTGGATGTTCCGTCTGTGAAATTCATAATGAGCAGTCCTGTCCTCTGTCTCAGCAACAACAGCTGAGGTGCCCTTGAGGAGCGCACTTTGCCCCCGACAGCACCAGTGGAGCTGCTCCGTGGCCAGCAGAACAAAACAGTGTTGTAAAAACAAACCACAGAGTGATTCCTGTCCTGTGTTGTCGCCCCCTCACAATTCAACTCTACTGAGAAGAGGGAGAGATGGGGGAGCAATGCGTCAACACTTGTGCATTCATTATTGTCTTGATAACACCATTAAGCCCTCGGGCAACAGCTTCTTCACTGCTGGATGCTCTACAGACTTGCAGCGTCGAAAAACACTAGCTTTTAAGATCTGTATGAGCTAGATGCTGGAAACGGATTACTAAGATGCGGGGGGAATTTTGATAGCAGGAAAAAGCAATATGGTGACATTAATACTGAATCAATATGTGGTCCTTTGCTGATCTGGCAGGGTGTGTATACTGTGTGTTATCACAGATATATTAACTATTGATGGCTAGAGATGCAGCAATTACTCCAGTATAATTGGTTTGCTGATCGAAAGAAAATAATGGGCAACTATATTGATAACAGTTGAATTCATTTTCAAGCAATAATTTCAAACATTTGCTAGTTCTGACTTCTTAAATGTAAGAATTTTCATTTTCTTTTTGTCACTCAAGAAGGTAAATGAAGGACAAAAAGAAGACAGCACTTTGGGCTGTGGGGATTGCTGTTCTTTGACATTTTATTTGACTGAACAATCTATCAAATAGTTACAAAAATAATCTGCAGGTTGGTTGATAATGAAAACAATTGGTAACTGCAGGTGCAACAGTTCTTGCATGTTTTGGCAGATGTGCAAATTTACTGCAGTACGTACATTTAGAGAAGATGCAGGAAAAAAGGGAACCTCAGTTTTATCATAATTTAATTAAGCTGTGTTTGTGTTTCCATTTTAAAAATAACAATTCAATGTATGCATTGCTATTTACATTTCTACCTTCATTTATTATTTACTGTTACTGCCATCTGAGAAAGAAAATGCTAATTGTTTAACTGTAAAGTGTCTGGCCTCAGTAGACATCTTGGTCACAACTCATAAATAACCAAATCTGAAAGATCCCTCCATTAAAAATTAAGAGCAGCCACTTCTTTACACACCCTAAATTATCCGCATAGCTGAGTGAAATTATTAATAAATTACTATCTGCTTGGCAATCTTTTCCACAGTAACACCAATAAATTCACCATATCAATAGCACAGCAGTCAAACACATTATAATATTTGATTTTCTGAAGTACAACCTGGCTCAAGATTCGCCTCTTGTGAATAAAGAGTTCAAGTAAAGTGAACTGGATTTAAGAACAGAAAGTTATTTGACCCCCGGGTGTGTTTATGCACATGAACGTGCAAATGTATTATATCTGACAAACAACATATGCGTTCAGCTAACTTTCTCTACATTAGCATCACTGCAGAAGGATGGGATAAACATAATGTGGCAGAAAAACAGATCTGCTCTTGATGGGGCTGAACAGACAATTTCCATTGGTAATGACGAGCACACGGAGCTGTGACAGACCATATGCAGCACTCCAGCTTTATTATAGGCTGCCCACCAGCCAAATCGACACCCACCATGTGCTCTGGGCTGCCCTCTCAGAGAAAACCAAGGCACAGGAGAGAACTGCAGCATTTGTCAAGTACCACTGACAGCCAAGCATCCCTTCTGAGAGGGGAATTTGCTCCAAGTTTTAAAAAAAAACATGCGATTGGAAAACTAGAGGCACTGTGTATACAGTTGGCAAGCCGTGCTCTGTCAGGACGACAGTACACAGCTGGAAGTAAGCTGTACAGTAATCATCTGAACCCAGTTGTGAAGTGAGCGGGAATGGTGGTGTGACTGAGTACCACTAAAGCCAGATTCATCTTAGCTCCCACTGTCTATGAGCTGCGGAGATGGAAACGAGTGATAAAATGTTGTCCAGGGCAGCTGCAATGTGTCCGGGAGAAAGAATCAATTCTGTAAGTAATGTCCCACAGAGACATCCAACCCAATTTTTCACAGCCATCTGAATCTTGGCATTGTTCCCCATGTCAAACTTGCTCTCATCCACAACACTCTGCCCTAGTTTATAGATGAGTTATACAGTTGACAAGTTTGTGTTCGTAGTTCTCTCTCCTCCACTGCATTCCTGCTTTATGCTTCTTGTAAAATGTGTTGAGCTCGAGGATTACCTGTACAGCTGAACCCAGAACGGATGAGAACTCAACAGAGTCGGGAAAAAAGGAGCCAACGTGTGTGTATGTGACTCACTTAGTCAGACTTCCTCTCCATACGTAAACACGAGAAGAGGCTCTTTTAATAGCCCTGATCTCCTAAATGGCCCGGATAAGATTTGGGGCCTCACAAAGACACAATAGATTAGTTCTACAGGGTTAGCTTTGATGTGTCGAGGTGGTGTAATCTCACTGATGAGGAAGCTTGGAGCCTTGACTCAATAACTGGTGACCTTGACTTCCTCCCATGTGGTGATCCCAGCGGGAGTTGCACTAGAGGTGCAAGATAACAACAGTGCCCAGGGGACGACAAGGGCGGAGTGAGATCACTTTAAGCTCAGTTTTTCATCTTGTTGGTTCAACCCGAGCACACTTTGCTTTTCCCTAAAACAGGTACACATCAAGAATGTGGGGCCAGTGTGAAGAGGTCTGAAAAAATGAAAAAAACAAAAAAGAAAGAAAGAAAGAGAGAAAGAAAGAAATTCTGCCTGGCCCGTGAGGCAGAATTAGCTGAAATGTATTACAGCAATTCCCACCGTACACAGATAAAAGGACCTTAATGAGTGTTTTAGCCTGTTAGGGCTTCAGGGTGAATAAGTAAGAGAGCGAGAAAAATGTAGGAGTGTGGGTGAAAGAGAAAACAGAGCAGAGCGGATGGGAGCGAGAGAGCAGAGCACGGGTCTGAATCAACACAGTCAAATGAGACAGAAAATACAACAAGATAAACAAACATGGAGTCATCTTACCAAGAATAAACTTCAGAGAAGAGGTGACCAGGGCCGATCAACTGCCGGGCTAAGTCATGTCTCCTTCCACAGAAGAGGGTCCACCTATGCGGGATAATGAAGAAACGCCTACCGTCCAGACTGGTGGGGGGATGGATTTTTTTTCTTTACCTGACTGGGAGGACTGGTTGAGAGCTGTCGGCTGTGCAGGCAAGAAGACTTTATGCTGAAAAAGCCGTCATGCCTTCAGCGAATCCTCCCATTGTTCCCACCCACTCCGCCACAGCTCCCCTCCCTGCTTTGCAAACACATCTAACTCGTGGCTTTTCCACACAAACTAAGATGCCAACCAGGAGCAAGACGCTGCTCTCTTCCTCATCCTCTTTCTCTCCCTCCGGGTGGAGACTCCCCCCCTCTTTTTTCCCCCCTCCTGCGGCTTGACTTTCAACTTTACATCTAATCTGACGCCATATGTCCGCTGCTTACTCCCGGGGATGAATAGTAATAACGATGCTATCCGCACACACCCATTCTTCTCCTCCAAAAAGCGCTGAATTTTCAACTATCCGGTCTCGCTCGTCATCCGCCACCAACTTGCCACCACCATGGTTATATTTTGCCAGCTAACTTCAACCGTTGCACCCAGAAAAGGTGCCTTTAAACGCTCTCTCCCCGCGGTTTTTAGTTACTTCTCGCGGTTCACTTGCCGAAGAAAAGTATGGTGGCGGTAATTCACACACGCAAAGTAAAGACGGGGATAGACAAAGGGGGAGAATAAAGGGCTACATGCCAATACAATATAACGGTTCAGTGCTGTATGAAGGTGGCAACAACAAACTGCCACAAACCCTTTTCTCCAGGAAATACGTCACGTTAAAAGCCGACTGGACCGTGGCGTGCGCTCGATTAGTGACACCGCGGTCGTTGAAAGGGGCGGCTCAGCTTATTTCTGGGGCTCGGAGCAGGAACGACATCAAGTAAAGTCATGTGTGTCTACGTATTATCGGACGTTAGAGGCTAACTGTCCTTAGCATGTGAAATAGATAATTTATTGCATCGTAAAAACTAATATATCTATGATGTATTACACTAAAACTGTGCACATCTACGCAAATAGATTATCTATGCAGAAAAAAAAACTTGATTAATGCTTTTATAACATTAAAAGACGCTATTTTTATGTTACAAAGAATGTTTATCTGATTTTAATCGCTATAATCGTTATTTAATCGTAACGAATTAATTTCCGGGAGAGGCCTGTTCGCAAAACTAGCACCCTTGTCTTCGAGCGGGCTGAGTTGTAACGCTTGTGTGTGGCCGCCATCTTGTGGAAAACTCATGAATTTACACCCGTGGATGAAACAGCGCACCGTACGGTAGAGGGGGCCATAACACAGAACGCTTAGTCTGACTCTGACTCGCATGGTTGTGTCTACCCCGTTACAGCCTGGTATGAGTGAAAGCCAGCCCGCTTTCTGCAGCTCCCCTCTGCTAACACGGACCAAAGTTATCCCGGAATAAGGACAGCACGCATGTGCCGTCAACCCGGATGTAGATGCTTTTGTATGTGTCTACTCACCATCTCGCCAAGTTGTGACACATTTGCTGTTAAAGAATGATTTGTGTGTCTTAGCGCCCGGCTGGACAACGCTGTGCCATTCCAAATCGGTCCGAACCGGGTTAACCAGCCGTGACATGTGTCGATCGACGCGGATCGCGCATCTGTGTGACAGCTCCACAACAATCTGTCTGCGAAGAGCTGCACTGTTGATTCACGGTGAGACAACACAAGTGTGCGAAATAGCCTCCATGTATTTACTGTTTACATAAAGTACAGACATGTGAGCGCTCTCAGCCCCGGTAGCCGAAGTTAGGATGGCAGAGTTGGGCTGCTAACGTTCCCCCCCCTCCCTATCCCCTGTTAGGTGTCGTTGCAGAACCCGTCCTGTAAGTTCGAGGATGGACTTTCGCGGCAGGAGGCACGAGCGAGGCAGCAACTGGACCGACCCGGAGATAGTGGAGCTGCTGCAGCTGTGGTCGGACGAGTCGGTCCAGATCGAACTGGAGAGCTCGCTGCGCAACCAGCGCGTATTCGACCGCATAGCCCACATCCTGCGGGAGAAGGGCATCTACCGCACCGGCGACCAGTGCAGGGAGAAGATCAAGAAGATGAAGCTGGAGTACCGCCGCATCAAGGACAACTACAAGATGAGGTCCTGGAAGTTCTACGATGTGATGGACAGGGTGCTGGCGAACCGACCGGCTATCACCTACTCCTCCCTGGGCGGAGCTGTCATAGCTCAACAGGTGTTCCAGAGCCCAGGTGGGTCCGAGCCGTACGTGCAGGGGGCCCCAGCAGGCTCGTTTGGTCCTCTGTCTGCAGGAGGGTTTCTGTTTGGTCAGCCCCCTAAAGCCGGAGAGCAACTGGATATTAAATGTGAAGATGTCGATGAGAGCATGCTGAACTCAGGTGTTGCGCCCCCCGAGATGTACTATGGGTCTGGAGACGACCAGGAGACTGATGGACAGTCTCTGCTGGGGCCAGAGGACCAACTGGGTAGAGGAGAGAGCTCAACGAATGCACGAATCTCGCCTTCAGGTTTCTTAATCATTAATTCTGTCACTATTTTTTTTTTTTATTGCTGTTAATGTCATTTACATGACATTAACAGCTGATGATGAGTATTGGTAGTTGCAAAGTTAATATTCTTATTTTGTTATATCTCCAGGTTTTAGTGACCTGAACATTGCCAGCTCTGCCACAGGTGCCGCCCAGGCTGTTGGTGGTCCCATGCCACACGATACACCTGAGCAACCCAGGAAGGATGGTTTTCATCCCCCAACCTTTGAGAGACAGAAGAAGCGTCGCCGGGGTGGCAAAGCATCATCTGGCTACGGGGGTGGCAGTCAGGGGCGCCTGGACAAAGCCCTGGCCAGCTTCCTGAACTGGCAGCAGTCAGCCGAGGAGCGCCTGCTCTCTCTGGAGGAGGCGCGGATGGAGAGAGAGTTTCAGGCTGAGGAGCGCAGGGAACAGCGGGAGGAGAGGAGGGCAGAGCAGGAGCGCCAGCATGAGCTCCGCCTGTTCCGCATGCTCACGGGAGCGTTGGTTGCGGTCAGACAGCGTGCCCCGACTGCTGAGACACAGCCGACTGACCCTTCCTTCTCACCGCCAGCTCATCTGTCAGCTTCACTGATGACCACAGCCGCAGCCTCCCTCTCCTCATCTTTATCTCAGCCCCCCTCAGAAGCTCCCTCAGCACAGGCCGTCTCCACTCAGGAGACAATAAAGTCAACTCTGCCCACATCTGCCAAGCCCTGTGAAAGGTCTCTGGATGTTTTGGCAACAGCGAGATGTGTAGAAACTCCTGGCCCGAGCGTGTACCTGTCCAACCGTGGTAACAGCATCCGACAGCAGCAAGGCATCCTCCAGGAGGGCTTTGCCCAATATGGAGCGGACAAATACCACGACACAGATAACCCTGGTGTGAGTTTGTGTCACATAATAAACACACAGCTATCAGTCACTAGAATGGCTTTTTGTAAAGTTTTCCTTTTATTTCTGCCTCCCAGGGTATAATCAACATGGGCACCAGTGAGAACAAACTATGTTATGATCTTCTTCATAAACGGGTAAGATTTATGTAAGCACATCCTGGCAGTAATGATATAACGCTGCAGAGTGTAATGTACTATATTATTTGTTTGCCACGAAACATTATTCTTAATTATTGTGCCTGCGTTCACAAATGAATTTCATTTTCCTCCCTGCTACAGCTGACCAAACCCGACATGCTGCTTATTGACCCGTCTTTGTTGCAGTATTCAGACTGGAGGGGACACACGTTGTAAGAGATTAAAGTGTACCTTTATTTTCATTTGGAGTGAGAAGCACCTTTTTCAAGTGGCTCACGGTAAAAGTTAGACCTTTCAAAGTAAACATTAACCCTCCCACAACCTTTTCCGCTGTGCTCTCTTTCAGCCTGAGAGAGGAGGTTGCAAAGTTCCTGACGAGCTACTGCCGTTCTCCAAACCCACTGAAAGCCGACAATGTGAGTGAAGATAATTGCTTTCGCTGTGCGAGATAAGTACAGTCACTTGAATGGACTATGTAATGCAATATACTTAATATTGTATATGGAGTGGATGACAATATTATTTCTGCCCTGTTATAAGGTAAAACCTTAGAGACTGTGGAAAGCATATGAATAGCAGAGGTGGAGAAATGTTACCACACACAATTACTCATATACTGCAGGAAGAGTAGGCACAGTTCAGAAGCTGTGTTGTTAAACACTGTATATAGTAACATTTTTATTGTACAGTATCTTATTTCCACAATATATCAGAAGGAAACACTGTACAGGGGTGTACATTGCATGTTGATATATTGTTATACCCCTTGCAATACTGTTATTTACAACATTTATATCATAAATAGATTGGCGGTATATACACATAACATACAAAAGGTTTATAATACTTTTTCTGTCACATCTATTGTGGTGCCACCTGAACCACCTACAACAACACAGATCTACGTATTCAGTAATCTATTAAAGGGGCACTATGTAACTAATTATTATTATTATTATTATTATTATTATTATTGTTATTACTGTTATCAGTAAAATGTAAAGAAATGTGAGTTTTGATGTCATGTCAAAGATGTCTGTCCATTGTGTTGAAGAGATGTCGATTGAAATTGGCATGCTAACCAGCTAGCCCCGAACACTCAGAATTTGCACAGCTCCTGAGCTAATAGAAGCTACAGTAAGCTCTCATGATATGCTGTCCTCATATATTTAGGTGGCACATTCTTAGTCACGGCACCTTTTTAATTATTTTAAATTCTAGAAGGAACCATTCTTTACACTGACTATTAATTTTATGTAACCTCTAATAATTACCTGCTTTACACCAGCCAAAATTACAAAGTCATATCATGAGCATGCTACCTTTATTTAGTAAATAATACCATACATTTACCACAACAATACACATACGTTTTCTTTGTATTCATGTGAAATGTGCAAATAAGGATCCCGTCCCACTGATAGAGATGTCGAGCCAATAAACCATTTTTTAAACGTCTTTACAGCTGCTGCAGAACGCTCTCTGGATTATAGCCATTCATTTTCAAAAATAAAGGCAGTGCATTCAAATGATTTATTTGATTAACCCCCAATGATTATGAAGATGCCAAATGCTGCAATTGAACTAACGTACTGTAGCTCTTCTAGGGTAAGCAACTTAATTTGCAGATGAAACGAATGGCTGTTTTAGTAGGTGGATGAATTTGTAGCGCATTTATAAGGCCTCCCTCTGTGCCCTGATTAGGCTATTTCATAACACGGTGTGTGTGTGTGTGTGTGTGTGTGTTTTCAGGTTGTGGTGATGAACGGCTGCGGTTCCCTCTTCTCGTGTATCGCAGCAGTCATTTGTGACCCCAAAGGTAGGCTCAGAATGCATCGGCATACACGCCTAATACATCCATATTGTAGGAAGAATACAAGTGTTTGTACAATAACAGGAAATGTGGTTTCTTTTTTTTGCCTGTTTTTTATTAAAAATGATCATTGTTTAAGCATGAGAGAGAATTTGGGAATTGTAACATAATCATTCAGACTTACACTTTTTCCAAATGTATTCATGCCGCTACATAAATTGCTTATTCTTTAGTGCTACTGCAAAACAAAGCCTCATTATAAGCAATGTAGTGCATTTGTATTGCTCAGTGACTGGCTTAAAGCAGCCCTTATTCATGTACTCCATTTACTACCAACTTGTGTGCAAATATGCCTGTGGAATAGAAAATAATTGAAAATGAAAATAGTGTATATGAAAAGTAGCTTATGTGGGGTTGTTTAGGGTTTGGCCAGAGTAGATTGATGGTAGGTTTGTATGCATTTGTGCACACGGAGTCATTCACAGTGACAATTTGCGAGGAGGTGATGTATGCGTTTGTATTTAGATGCCACGTATCATCATGTTTTTCATGTTGCAGATGCCATTCTCATTCCTACGCCTTTCTACGGTGTGATCACTGAGGATCTAGATCTGTACGGCGAGGTCAAACTCTTTCATGTTCCTCTTGACTGTGAGGTAGGAATGCAGGGGCTGATTTACTTGCAGTGCTTTGTGTGTTTGAAGTTAAAATGATGTTCCAGTTGTTGACTTTGCGGATTGTATACTCTCAATAGAACTCACATTTTTGTGTGCACATTGCATTGACCTCAAAGTATTGATGCATTTTTCCTCTGAATCTCCGTTATTCATAGGCCGACAGCAAGGACAGCCGACCCTTCCACCTCACTGTGGAGAAACTAGAAGAAGGTCTGAAAAGAGCCAAGCAAGAGGTAATTCATGACTGCACTTTTTCATAAGCACTTATCCTCAATTATTATTTAACAAAGGGCAGAACCACTCAAAGAAATGCTCTGGCAAGGTTCTTACTTCAGATACTAAACACCTTGGATGCCCTAGTGAAATGTTTTTCAGCTTTATCGCTATGACGACTGTGAGATAGTAAATATCACTTTACATTTACTTGGAAGCTGGTTGTCTCTTTTAGGGGTTGATCATCCGAGCTGTTATACTGGTGAACCCCCATAACCCTCTGGCTGAGATCTACACCCCGAAGGAGATGATGGCATTCTTGGAGTTTGCCAAAAGGTGTGTGTTTTTTTTCCCCTCTATTATCTCGCCCTGCTGTCTAGCACAGTAATCCTCCCGGTGTGCAGCTGTGTGGCTCCTTTAAAGCACAAGGCACTGCATACAGTTCTTAGTGTGAAGTCTTATTTTACAGCCAAGAGCTTTGTCCCGTGTGTGGAATATCAAGCTCTCTTGATGGAGTTTTATCACCTCTCTCGACCATCAGCATATTGTCAAGTGCAGCCATGTGCCAAGGAGTCCCCTGCATCATCTATTGTTTTCTAAATGATGTTGCTAGAGTAATTCCCTCCACGCGCCCGTGCAGTCACCGGGCTGTTATAACCGTAAACCACTGTGCTTTTACACTAACGCAGGACGACGAGGGAACAGTTTTACTTTTAATGTTGCATTTGTTTTGTCATTAACAATCATTAGCAATATAAAACAAAGGTTTGTTAACACTGCACTTTTCATTTTCACCTTATCTTTTCTCCTCCTTCACTTCCTCCTTTTAGAAATGAGCTCCATGCCATTGTGGATGAAGTGTACATGCTGACGGTGTTTGATGAATCAGTCACCTTTCACAGTGTCCTCAGTGTAGACAGGTACTGCATGAACCTAACCTCCACGTGATTACTCTGTCAGACACTTAATCATAACAATTGCGGCTGAAGACAGCCTCTTAACTGCTGATGATGTGCTCTTATTTCAGTTTGCCCGACCCACAGAGGACGCATGTGATGTGGGGGATGAGCAAGGTACGTACTGTGCTCAACTCTATGAGAGAGAGGCTGAGACTTTTTATATCCCTGCTGACAGTACAGTAGAATGTCATTATTTTTCATTAGCTCTTTGTTTTCACAGTTTTTCTTGTCATTTCTAGGACTTTGCCATGGCAGGAATCAGAATAGGCACCCTGTACACTGAGAACAGAGACCTTGTGGAGGCTTTGGCCAAGCTGGGTCCCTTCCACGGTATCTCTGGAACCACCCAGCACCAGGTAGCACGACTCCTTCAGGACAGAGGTACGGATCCAAGAGTCACATGCTTTTGCACACACAATGTAAAAAATCACACTTTTTCTCTCCTTCTGCACAAAGCAAGCAGTTTGTTTGGTTGAGCTGAAATTCGTGAATGCAAATTAGTTTGAATGGGAGCTTTTCAACAATGTTTATCTGCTGTCGGGAGACATCATCGCTCTTTTCAGCTTCTTTTGATATGACAGGAGCTCAGCATGGGGCTTCTGCTGCACGTCATGCTGCACAAAGACTCGTAAGATTTAATTTACAGTTACCTATTGTCACTTTTCGCTGTCACGCTCTAGATTGGATCAGCAAGGATTTTTTGCCTGAGAACAGATGCAGACTGAAAGCTGCTCACAGTTACCTGACAGGAGAGCTGCAGGGTATGGGCATCCCCTACCTGGACAGGCCTGCTGCACTTTATGTTTGGGCTGACCTCCGAAAGGTAACAAGATGATGGGGCTGATGTTTCATTTCTCACTTGTACATGTGCTAATTCAAATGCAAGTAACCTCTCGAAAAGGTTGCTGTAGACTTGATCTGTCACTGCTGTCTCTCCATGTCGGTAGTACCTCAGAGAGTCTTCGTTTGAGGAGGAGCTGTCTATGTGGCGATGTTTCCTCAGACACAAGGTGGTTTTGAGCTGCGGTCAAGCCTTCTCCTGCTCCACACCCGGCTGGTTCCGCATGGTCTTCGCAGTCCAACAACCCCACCTTCAACTAGGTGAGTGTGTGATAAATCTCCCCCCCCACCACCACATTGGAGTTAGAGGTCCTATTAGCTGAAGACCCTGGGCGGTCCCAGTCAACACTGCTGTACTGGGAGCGAACCCAGCCTCTGAGACCAGTTTGATGACAGGAAATACAGCACAGAGGAGGTTTTGTTTTCCTAGGGCTGAGTAAGCTAAGGCGCCACTAGCTGCACGGCTGATCGAGCTAACGGAAGCTACAGTTAGCAACAGTTAACTGTTTCCCCAGCAAAATTTAGTTATGATTTTAAGGCCGTATCACCCAGCCTTATGATCAACCACCAGGAATCTCTGTAAACCCCCAAGAGTTTAGGCAGAGAATATGTTCTTTCATTACTTTATTCACTTATTTGCGTGATACTGGATCTTATAAAGTTGTGTGTTTGTAATCAGTTTCAGGTCTTCTAAACGCAGGTTTTCTAAATGCAGTTAAACTTGCTAAAAAAATCGGCTCTTGACCCATTCCTAATACCGGTAGGCAAGGCAGCCCATCTGTGATTTTTAACTGAAGCATTACACCATATGTCACTGACGGTAATGACTTCCTAAAAGCTCCAGAAATGGTATCAGAAGACGAAAACAACAATAGGCCGCATCCCAAATTCTCAAATGCCACCACCAGATGATGATGATGATCATGCGTCATCGCTTCAAGTGGCCCCCAGAAACAGTCAGTGTCATAAAAAGATGAGTAAGCATTTCGTTGGACGTAAAATGAGTATACGCCTCCGAGTGCAGGATGAGTCATTTACCTTTTTCTTTTAACGTCATTTTCCAGGAAATTACAAACTTTTAAAATACCTTTAAAGATTCCTACAAAACAGCTCCTTTGTCATTGTGGGGCCAGACATCGATGCGTAGGTGACAATCATTGCATGAAATAGATGATTAAAAAATTAGGATATTTATTTTGTTTGTGTTGCAAAGTAAATGTTTACTTTTCAGCTTTCCAATTAGTGTGTCATGTTCCCCTTTATTCCCATTTTTTGCCATAAAACTACACATTGACTAGATCATATCTGTTATTAAGTTCATCAGTAAATGGTTTGTGTTCTCCCGCTTTGAGTCTTAAACTAGTTATTGATTGGATAATAGTTACTGACTTGTTCTTTTCATGTGTTCTGTTATTTCAGGCCTGAAGCGAATTAGGGAGGCTTTGAAAGAAATTGAAGGAAAAAGCACCAGCGCTGATTCTATCAAAGAGGCCAGTAAGGAGAGCAAAAAATCAGTGAAAGAGGACAGTGCAGATCCAGACAACGCTGCGATTGTCAATTCAACATCGTCACCCCAGAGCAAGTCATCCGACCAGCTGAAGGAGAATGATAGCCCTGTTCCTGACACAGGCTCGCTGGCCACCGAGGAGTTTGTGTTGCTGGACTGCCAAGCGTCGAAGCCTGCAGAGGGTCTGGGCTCTCTGATTGGGACTCTCAGGCACCAGATCCGCTCCTCTGATTGGCTGGAGAAAAATACTCCAGAGCTGTCTGCCGGAGAGGACCCAGAGATTCTTGATGTATTCAAGGCACTGCTGCAGAGAGCCAGAAAGTAAGCTTAGGATAAACAGGCGCGACCGGAGATGCCAAATTTCAAGAGGCAGCACTTCAAGCATCCTCGCGTTTGTGGTGAAGAGCTTGTCACACAGATACCTTACACAAGGTCAAGTCTGATGCCTCTTTTCTGAGCGAAGAACAAAAGTGAGCTGAGTGTGTGCTAAAGAGGAGGAGAAGAAAAAGAAAAGCAATGCAGGTGTGGCCAGGATGGAGGAACCGGACAGTGATACGCTCTCTGCGTCTTGAGGCCTTATTTTAAAGCTGCTAAGTGAGACAGCCTTGCTTTTCTTGTGATCCTGACTCTAAAGATCATCAACTCAAATTCCAAGTGAATGCCAAATTGTAAATCAACCAAAATCAGCCATGCTCTATTCTTAAGCAGTACAGCAACTGTGCATCTTTTATCATTTGTTCTTATACACTTTATTTCATGAGAATGTATTGTACTTTTCTTTTAAATTTCTTGAACTGTGAATAAATGAATGAATTATTATGTCTGTATTTGGCTATCTGACTTATCTTGTACGTAATTATTTCAAGAAATCTTCTCTCTTTTCTAATCTGAAACATGCTCTGAAGTCATTTCAGCGGGGCGTTAAAGAAAACAAGTTGCTGTTTGGTGGGCTGTGAACGCTTCTTCCGTTGCAGCGAAGGAAAGTGAAGGGGGAGGTTGTTGTGTGACGAACGGGACCCACATCTGAGGTTATATCCCCCTGTGATGTAGCGAGAGTGGGATTTCCTTAAATGTTATGTCATGAGTAATGACAGTTCGACCCCCCCCCCCCACACACACACACAGTTTCTGCATTTGACAAAAACAGATGTCAAAAGGGGGAATTGTGCTGTTACAGAGTAAATATCAAGGGATTTTTTTACACTTGGTAACTTCCTTATATTGTCAGGCAATTCTTCATTCCTTTTTTGCAGAGAATTTACACTAACTTCTGCTTCCTCAACTATTGAATGGCGCTTTCACTTTCACTTTTGTGTGTTGGTGGGTCACCGTGGAGAATTCACGGGGAAATTTATCCGCTGGCTGGGGGAGTTTCCGTTGCAGCAGAGGCGGAGTAACAAAGGGGTTGATCTGCGAGTGAATGCTTGTGGTCGTGAGCGGTACAAGTTATGATGTGTCAGGGTGTTGAAAGTGTTTGTACAGTAGGAGTTGTTCAACAGGTCGCTCCTGTAGTCTTGTACCTGTGTACAGACTAACTTCGCAGCCTGGCTCAGGAAACCTCCCTGTTTCTTTTCAACAACACAGGTAAGAGTGGTTTAATTAAATCTGATTTAAATGAACAAGATAAGCTTAGTTTTGAGACAGATTGTTCTTCTGTTACTCAATGTTCTCCCTGCCTTTCTGTCTCTCTCAGAGTGGTGTACAAATATGAAGTTGCTGGAGCTGGGGGACGCCGTCAGTCGCTTCAGGTTTTCTCAGTCCTGCGTGGGCTTTGCGGGCTGCCTGTGTGTGATCTACGCAGTATGGACACCGTACTGGCTGAAGGATAGGGGGCTCTGGGCCGAGTGGAATAACACTAACACTGAGCAGACAAATCACAAAGGTGTCTTCAACGGTGAGCGACAAACTGCACTCCCCTTATTTGATATTTTTCTGCATTTCACAAGTCATCAGTCTAAAGCTTCAGGTTAAAGAGGTCGACTGACACACAGTATAACATGTCCAGTAAAAATGGATGAGGCAGGGCAGCGTATTTAACGAGGCATAAACATGTCTTTGCTATATGTCGATAAGGCAGTGTGATCAGCCAGAGGGAGACCTGTTTACACCTCTGAATCTCTGGAGGGGATAAACACCAGGTGGAACATTTGGAAATACTCTGGGTTGCAGATGAGCTTCTCAAGAAGTAGTAAACAAGTTTGAGCCTGCTCCTGGACCTGATAATGTGCATTCTTCGTATCTGCTGAAGCACTCACACTGAGCTCAAGGCAAATAAGTTGGCCCCCTGTCCGTTTGCTGTTTTCCACTGATGTTTTTTCCATTTCACTTTGCGAATGACTCCAATCACCTGAGGAGAGCTGCTTTCCTTTCAGTGTTTCTTTTTATTGGATGCCAGTGTCAAACTACAAAAACAGAATCCTATTTGACTGCAAATTCAACCATAAATTCTTCAATGAATTTGCAAAAATATATATATATATATAAATAAAACAAAACAAGTAAAAAGAGAACGCTACACCAAAGGTATTTAAATGAGTTATTGTCTCTTACACTTCAAATAAATGTGTTGCATGTGATAAATTATGAACATTATGTGACTCACAGGAAGTTCAACATAGCGATTAATGTAATGAAAAAATAGTGAGTCCACAAATGTAAAAGTCAAAAAGTCAAAATAGCTTCAATCAGTAGCCAGTTGTATGATGTTTTGGCAACACATTATCCTCTGACAGCCAGCATAATAGCCAGCTGGGTTAGCAGTAAAAACAGCAAAACAAAATTTACTAACCACAAATAAACCTTTACAAAACAGATGTAACAGTGTGTGTACCTTGCCATTTAACTACACTAATGATGTCATTAATCTAATAAACATACACACTGACACAAACACAAAAGTAAAAAGAAAGTAAAACACAATAAAGTTATAACCTCAAAAAAAACCCCCTAAATTAACATGCCATAAATAAATCACACAAAAGCTGTTCTAGTATGTGTACCTACACATAATGCTTCAGCAAATGTATAAGAGACTTTTGTCGATATTTGCTTGGTCACAGATAAGAGACAATATTGACTGTGGGTGTAAAAATGACAGTTAAATCTGACTGTCGCTTCTCAAACCAGCAGGCAGTTATTAGCCAAATTGCCCCCTGCCAGAATTTGTTGTATTCCCATGATGTATTTTCAATTGTGTATACACACTTTTTTTTTTATTTTTTATTTTTTTACAATAAATGACGTGTAGCCTTGTCTAAAACTAGCTTCATGTGCTCAAAAAATGACCTTAAAGAGTACACCAACTCTCAGTTTTACTCTGCTGGTTTCAGGTGTGTCATCACCTCAACACGTTTCACTTCACCGTGCCGAGTGCTTGTAGGAGACACTAACAGCTGAAATCTGAAACGTCAGTCTTTCACATCACTATATGTAATTTTGTGCCACTTGTGTGTCTTCCAGCCCTTGAAGCAGAGAGGGTGTTTGCGGTTCTCTCCTTCCTGATGGCCGTCAGCACCGGCGCTCTGTGCCTGGTGTTTGCCCTCTGCTGGACGTCTCAGACGGTGCGTTCCTACTCCAACACTCGCTCTCTCCTGATGGCAGGACAGGCGCTCTACCCCACCACACTGCTGCTGCTCACCATGGCCTCGACAGGTAACGCCACTGCAATGCTCAAAATATGTAAAAAAAAAAAAAAAACACTTCTTTTTGCCCATATTTTCATGTTTCACTTTATTCATAATTTGTCCTGTTGGTGTTTTTAAGTAATATATTCATTGCCAGTAAAGCTGCAGCACGAAGAATTTCTAATTAACCTCCAAATAGCCTTTTGGTTTGTGTAGTTCACGTCAGATTCACACCTCCACAGATTCTTTTATGTACCGCTCATTTACATACCCTGCTGGGCAGCAGTTTTTAAAGAGACTTTTTACTTTCCGTGGAATTGCAGTTCATTATCATACAAACTCTTTTCTATAGCTCCAGGCGTTTAATAATTGACCTTAATGACTTTGTTCTTTTCCCTGCAATGATACTTGATTTGACTCGTTTTTCTTTTTCCTTTCTTTCTACAGGTTTCTTCTTTCTCCTCAGCTGGTCTCTGTTCACTTATCAGCACCGGGAGGAAATCAGTCAAGACCTCTCCAGCCTCGGCTCCTCCTATTGGTTGGGGGCGATTGGGTGGTTCCTGCTGTTGGTCATGGAGATGATAGTCTTCGTAGCTGAACAAGCTGTTGTGCCAGACATCCTACCAGACCTAGAAAAGGCCGTGGAGTCTTGGCGGATTTCCTCTCAACTCAGGACCACTACACTCTCCTGCAGCGATAGTTATAACTCTGCTTACAGCCCGAGCGACATGTATCCACAGAGGTTTGTGTCAGCAGCACTCTGAGTGAAGTGCATAAGAAAGAAAAAGACAAGAGGAAATGACTGCGAATGTGTACGGTACACATTAATGCGCACAGGCTCAACGAAAAACCAGCAATCCCTCGCTGCTTTACAGATCCATACAACCAGACTGCATATTGATTCACTGTGTTTGGAGTAAAATGTTAAGCCGGGAGAATTAAGGATCCTGAAGCCTGGAAGTCAGTGTGACAGGAGGTTTCGGCTTCCTGAAGAGCTGACGGTGCCACTGACTCTGAAGTGTATTATCAGTATTGACTGAAATTTGAATTATGAAAACACTAAGGACCAACAGTACTGGTGAGAACTAACATGAGGACTGTTCTCTGACGAAGTGGTGTGTAGAAATGTGTGTAGAAAGTTCTGAATCGCACAAAGTTTTGTCCAGGTTATTGCTTTTTTTTTAATGTAAACGAAACACAAAATATTCAAGTTGTCCCTTTTATCTGAATGCTTCAGTTGGTGCTGCAGTGGGGATGAATGTCAGAATAACGTCATCACGTTATGACACTTTTGGCGGATCTCAACAGAGGAGATTTATTTTCAGATGTTTTATTTGTAATAAGTTGAGCTACAAGTGTTTCAATATGCTGAGGGCATCATGATTGTTGAACTACTACTGACACATACACATGTTTCTATTTTGTTTCCTTCTTCTGTTATTCATTTTGTATTAAAGCAACATTATGTAAAAATGCCCATTTTGTGTGATTTGGCGCCCCCCCAATTCACCATGTTTCAAATCACAGTAACATTGAAATGATTTTAAAACTGTTATTCTGTGTGGGAAAAACGTTTCACATTGTCCCTTTAAGTCTCACAAAAAGTACGTGTTGATTTCTACCTGGTCGTTCATAAGAATGACGCTTAATCCACCATTATCACTTTTCAAGAAAGCCGTAAAAGTTTATTATTTTGATACCGTAACATACTGCCAAAACAATTCATCGAGCTTTGAGAATTTACATTTTCATTTGCTTTCTTTATGTAGAAAGCTGTGCATTCGTCAAACTGAGAGTCGCAGTAGCACCATTGTGGCTGCTGGAGGGGGCCGCGAGGTGCCTTACAGGTGCACCGCATTTGCACAACCTTGCCAGCAGAGGGAAGTAAATTCTGGAATGAGCTATCGCTGGCAATAACGGGGGTGCCCTACATCTGCACGGTTAAAATTCATCTCAACCGATGGCTCGAGGAACACCAGAGCTGAGATCACTGTTTAATGTTTGATGTATTTTGTTATTTTTCCATATTGTTATTTGCTTATGTTAGCTGCCGAGGGACTGCGAGTGTAAATTAGCATTCTCACTAAACGCATATTTACATTGTGCATTCATACACAGGTGTTCATTAACTGGCGCTGTCCTTATCAAATAAACAAATAAATAAATATCACTCCCCTTGGTAATTACTAGTCCTTGCTAAGCGACTCAAAAGAGGTAATTTCAGTCATCAACACTACATTGTTTTCTTATAAAAACGTCCTGTTCGCTAATGACGAGTAATAATTAGCAAAATCATACCCTTTTTCAATTATCCCTTATTTAACTGCCAATTAGCAGTCCTATGGATACCAAAATGAGCTGCACGTAGAGTATGTTGGACTAAGGTTAGTGTATTCTGACCGCGTGCTGTTCAGGCCCCTTCCAGAGCTAAATGAAAGTTTTAAGTTTACATCCTTGCCGGTGTGTCTGTCTTGAAAGTAAAAGAGTGTTATCATCAGTCCGCCAGGACTCGCATGTGTAGTGAAGCAGATTCTTCTCCAGCCAGCCCTACATCTGTCTCCCTCTTGAAACACTGAGCTCATGCGTTTTCCAGCTCTGGAGAGCATTTGGACCACCACGCAGCAGACTGCCTCCCAAAGTCGTTATTTACTTTTCTCTCACACGTTCCCCGGAGGAGAGGAGAGGAAGCACTCTGACGCTGGACTGCTTATGTTTATGCTCTCAACCTGCCAAAGTGGGGGAGAATTAAGTGGCTCTGGCTCTGTTAATTGGGCGTTAATCAGGTGTTGCTCTAATTAAAAGGCAGTTCCGCCCTGTTGGGCCCTGGTAATGAGTTTGTTATTAAATCCACAGAGGATTTTTGTCTCTTTTTCAATTTACCAACAGGGTAGTGCTTAATTGCTGTGTAAATGAGGGGAATGTCCTTGAAGGTCGTCTTGCATCGGCACGCGATCCATGAACGGAATTGTTGGAAAGGGCCCCGCCATCGCACAAACTTCGACTCCATTCGAAATCCGCTGTTGTTGGCCTCTTGTGATCGGCCGTGCCTGGTACAACTATCATTTTCTCCGACCTCATTTGCTTAATTGTTAGAGCAGGTGACCC
Organism: Acanthopagrus latus; assembly: GCF_904848185.1. NCBI lineage: Eukaryota > Metazoa > Chordata > Actinopteri > Spariformes > Sparidae > Acanthopagrus > Acanthopagrus latus. The sequence goes on along the minus strand of NC_051046.1, from coordinate 5,315,639 downwards.
ACTGACCTTTTTTCAAACACGAGCGCCTTTAAAATCAATTTCTCTTTCATCTGAGGTTGCTTTTATCTGCATGGTAGGAGAACCGTCTGCACCACTGAAAATGTGCCAGTGTCTCATAAACAAACCCTCCATCTTTCACCTCCTATCGCCACAAACGCTGCTCTTTCACCTTCCTGAGAAGAAGCAGACCAAAGGTTGAGAATGCCTTCAGAGGGAGAGATGGGCCAAATCAATGTGGAGACGGAAATAAAGAGATAGTGCGACGTTTAGGCACAAAAAGGGAAGAAATGACAGATGAATAGTGGGAGATGTTACACACAGATACACAGGTGGCCTGATGGACACAGAGAGATTGCGGGTGCCGATTGTTGAAGGGCGTTTGCGACAGAGACATCAATCAGAAGATGGCATCGAGATTGAAGCGTGGCCGCCAGCGCTTCCTGCCCGCGGCCGCCAGCACGTGTAGAACACAACCTGGGCTAAACCACCGCTCTTCATATCAATTAGAGACCAATTATACAGCCATGTCCTACTAATTACGCTGCAGCGCCAGCACACAACACACACACACACTATCAAGTGTGTGTTTCTGCCTCTCTCCTGTGTTTCTGTGGTTGTGTTCGCTGAGATAAATAAATAAAACCGCCGTCTGCCAAGGCAAAGCGTCCTTAATCTGATTTTCAACACTGTAAATTTGTATTTTGGAGGCGAAGGAACGGAGGAAGAGGAGCAGGAGAACTGCTGTTTCCCTGCTTCTCCTTTTGGTGGTGCTGGTGTAACACCCACCGCTCTGCCTCCTTCCAGTGAAACCTGGTGAAACGTGTGAGACGCCACTGCTCCTATTTGATGAGTAATGAAATCACACACACACACACACACACACAAGAAATCTGTGCATGTGTGTGTGTTTGATTTTTTATTTGCGAGGTAGACAAAGAATGATTAATATTCTCGAGCATATTTCAGAAGGATTTTGAGCCAGAATGTGCCGGACTACTTAATAAGTCAAGTTTTTGCTTGGCTCGATCTGGGACCGTGATGAATTATGAAATAAAGCGAGAACGCTGTGCTTTTCGCAGCTTTATTTCTCCTTGGTTTACATAATTCAGCTCAGAACATTTGTAACTTTCCTGACAGGTTAATGCTGTCGGGTTCAAAGTGAAGACACTGAGGAAATACGGAGAAAGACAAGACAGCAGGGGAGAAGCAGACATAAAGATGAGAGGCGGAGAGAACAAAGGGGGAGAGAGGATTTGAGATGTCACAAAATAGTTTCACACTGTCCCTGAATTCTGTACAGCCGTGTGAGGTGTCAGATCTCGATGAACTTTGCACCTCTCCTCCTCCCCGTCGCTCTCTGTCGCACCGACTGTCCTGATGTAGTCGGAATCAGAGTGTGACCACTGCGGTATTGTGCCGTCTGCTGCATTGTCATCAGTATAAGTGGACGCTCTTTGAGAACAGAAAAGTCAGAAAATTTGATGTCTGCAGGAAAAAAAAAAAAAAAAAAAGCAGAGGGAGGGAGAGCAAGAGGGGATGTGGGGACAGTATACCATCGTGTCCTTCAGTCGTCTTTCTTGCAGGGAAAGGGAAGTTCATCTCGCCTGTAGAATCTGCAATGAGCCGTTGGTCTTTGTGACTGACATCCCACCCAGGCTGCCCTGCTGATTACATTTGTTCAGCACAGCTCGGTGCAAAGGAGACGGACAGAAGAGGGAGAAACAGAGCTCGCATCGGGGGAAAAAGGAGGTTCTTGGTGTTCCTGCACTTACATTCATCCATTTGATTTGAAAGAGCTGGTGCTTTTTTGTAGTGGTCTCTCTCTCTCTCTGCCGTCTCTGGTACTACCATAGTTTTTGTGCCTTTTGAATTCAGACTTGTGAATCCCTTGTGCGGGCACCGTATCTCCCCCGCCGGTACCCTTGTTCGTAAAGTGGTGTCGTCTCGGACATCTCAGTCCAGACAATGAAGCTGTGGTCCCATTCTCGTCGCTCTATTCATCCCCGGCCAACTGTAGCCGCTCCCCTCGCTTATCACTGTGTGACCAAGGAAATTAAATTACAAATATAATCACTTGGCGCCAGTTTCTTTAACGGTGTGCCTCTGCTTTGCATATAGAGTGTGCTTGCTTTGGAGACACGTTGTGTGAAGTTACTTATTGGCCTATTTACGATAATGGGCTCTGCTCTACTAGTGGAGTCACACACACCTTTTCACAATGACAGTGAACAGCACGAGACAGTGAAGCGAGAGGAGGCTGAGGGAGTATAAAAGAGAGACATGGAGACGCGGATGCAGCCATCTTGGGAAAAATGATTTTCCACGGGTGAATAGTCTAAATTGCAACAAGGAAATCCTTTAAGGCGGCAGCGAGCACACATGCTAACACCGTGGCTCCAGAGATGACTAACGACTAATGACTTCACTACGGTGGCTGTGAAATGTTGAAGACAACTCTGTATCCAAAAGTTTTTTTATTAAAGAAGACATAATGCTCATACTAGAATACGTTTACATGCTTTAGTGCTCAAAAAACACCTGGGTTTTCTCATACTGTGCAGTCTTGCAGCACTAAACTGTCTGAAACGCTCCTGTCTCTTTAAAGTCCCTCCACAGATATCCAGTCTCTTCTGATTGGTCAGCTCACACATGTCTGACCCAGCACCGTAAACAACAACAGAGCAGCTATGCTAAATTAGTTCTGATGCTAGGTGTAAAATTATGCAAATGTGTGACTCTATGATGTAGTGTGATGTCAAGAAGTCACAGAATTAAAGGCGTTTCAGGATCAGTGTTTCCTGTAGGAGAGATTCTTAACAAATTATGAGAGCACATCATAGTTCCATCCCATCATTGGATGACCTGGTGATCCCCTGACTGTTCTCGCAGGGTCATCTGTTCAAAAATAAAAATTCCACTCCTTTGGTTTATGACTAAATATTCTCAACTTCACTTTGTGTTTCGCGCTAATGTCAAATGTTTGCCAACACGGGGAGCTAAGACTGTGAACATTGTACACACAGTCCTGCTTAATATCATCGCTTTAGCTTCGTCACTTTGAAGTCGATATTAGCATTTAGCTCAAAGCGCTGACAAGTACAGTCTCAAATAGCCGCTGGAATAAATGTAGAACATCTACAACGCAGTGTTTCCCCGTCATAGATGTGTCGCTGGCATTGCGCAACACCAGTCAGGGATGATGATGATGATTCACAAGAGTCCAGAAATCTCAATTTGCAGCGAGCTATAAAGTGAATGAGCGAACGAGGGAGCTGATTTTTGGATAGGGCATCGTTCGCTCACACTCCCCGATGCCAACTGCCATTGTGTAGACAGCTTCCTCTTCAGCTCAAATCTATTCCACACACGTTAAACCATCTGACTGAATAAACAGTCCTTCTCCCTCTCTCCCTCTCTCCCCCCGTCTCTGTCTCTCCTGCAGGTCTTTCACAAAAAAAAGGGAAGGCGTGAAAACCTGTGTATATTAGAATGATGTGCCTCCCACAGGAGCCAAAAGAAGAAGTTGGTAAAGGAAGAGTGAAGGGAGTGTGAATAGAAGAATGGCATTTTTATCATTGTTATTATGAGAAGGCCATCACAGGCCTCCCTCGCCTCCACCATTATTCCCTGTTCAGGTAGGAATTCATTTGCTTATGCACAGACTGTTAGACTCGCTTGTACAGACAGACCAGCAAATGCAAAACTGTATCGCCGCCTTTGGGTTCTACCCGGGCCCCAAAGCACTTGGCGAGCAGGTGGTTGCTGTATTTATTTGTGATCTTTATGTATTCTGCGCTAGTTACTCTCCCCTCCCACCCCAGGTTTGTGGGTCCCTTCCTGAGGCGAACAGACACCATATGCCCCTCAGTTGGGCTCAAGTGCTCGATTTCATTCTTGCTGTTGACCAAATCGGCAGACTGCGTGCGACTCTGTGAATTCTGAAAAGAGATGGGACTAGTCCCAACCAGTCTTCTCAAACAATTACTGTATAGTCTGCTTCTGCGCTCATAAAAGCCCATAGCTATCATCATCCTCGCCACCGTCAGGTCGCCGTGAGAGAGCGGGGTGGTAAAATAATGGCTCCCCGCTGGATCGTGTGAATCATTGCGATGGCTGCTTGATAAATGCTCCACCACCCGGGCTCTGGCTCCAGTTGTAATTTCTCTCTCCAACCGGACTGGCTGCCAAATGACAACAATCCCCCTCCCCATCCGCAGCATCCTTCCCGGGCCCCTCCCTTCACCCCCTTTATAATTACTGTACTCTGTAAGTTGGGTTTCGGACCAGTCACTCTAAATCAGCCTTGAATCAGCGTGTGTTACTGTGTCCATTGTTCTCTGTGTCTGAGCTCAGGCAGAGCTGGTGCAGAAAAGGGCACGGCTGTCCTGGCATTTCCTGTAATGGACTTTGTGGTTCAAAGACAGGGAAATAATAAGCAGATCTACGTGTGGGAAAAGGGCTCTTTGTGTTTGGTGGGTAGTTAAGACCACGGACAGTTGGGGGTTAGAGTTGACAGACAACGGCGCTGCTCTTTTCACACTCCTTGACACATAATGGGACCAATTTTTCTCTCTACATCTCTCCCTAGTGGCCATGATTTGCTCATTACATTGATGGACGGGGGACTGAGGGAGGGAGCGAGACGGGGGAATGACCAGTCAGGAGACGAATAGTGCGAATCTCGTCACTTAGAATTCGCCATCACTCTCATTTCGTTCGCGAAACACACAGACTTAAGCCGCTTATTAAGGTGTTCAACAACTTGCCGCGAAATCCCTCCTTTCAAGGATGCCGAACATTTGAAATCTTGCGGCGTTGTTTGCACGCGACGATCCTTCAGCTGACAGACCTTCTGTGTAAACCCGCGCCAGACAGTTTGGGAAAAGAGGACTAATGCACAGTTAAACACAGCCCAAATCCAGCGAGGGGATGTTTGTGTGACTGGAGGTCCCCTGGCATCGAGGGGACCGCTCCTCAATCAGGGAAATCTACATTTAATTAACACAGAATTAAAGTGCATTGTTATTTTGATTAAAGACACTGGTCTTGATTCCCCACTCTACTCTATCGCTCCTGAATCCGGCTTAGGGTTTAATTTCATTTGGTTTACTGCGAGTGGATCAACATCCATCTGGATTGTCTGCTCAGTTGCAGGTCTCGCGTACGCTGTGAACCCAGTCACGCTACTGCAGTCTCTGCATGTCATTGACCTCCACGTGGCCTGTCCTGCTATTGTAAGAAGATTTGTTATTTTACACACACAAAAAAAGGGGGTTCTTAAAATGGGCGCTCACAGTCACTGCGGCTTAAGTTGTCCTCCATATTGTCCAACTCACCAGAGCAGAGGAGATGAATGGAACGGGTCCAAAACCAAAATAACTCTGCAGCGCCTCGGGGAGAGTTATAATGCAGGACTTGGAACGAATTAATGCTGTCCGAAGACTAGACTTTCCAATAAAATGAATATTTGGATAGCTGGACATGGAAGATATTGTGGTGTCAGGCTGTCAGTAGCTCGCGTGTGTGTTTTGTGTGTGTGTTTTGTGTGTGTGTGTGTGTGTGTGTGGGGTTGTGGGGGTTTTATTTGTCCAAGCCGCGACGTCGTGGTGCGTCTCTGCTCTCTGTTAAAGCTCCATCAGTCAGGATGAGCCGACGACAAACGCAGCCGAGTCGCACGGGGTCACGCGAGGTCTCAAGACAGCATTGCTCAACTCAGCTGTCCCCTGGATGTCACCGCGTGATTATAAGCACGCCAACCTGCGGTACGGAGGGAGGGAGGGCCGGTAATTAATCACCTCGTTGGAATAATCACATAATTGATTATTAACAAAACCCGAGGCGAGGGGCGAGAGGAGAGGGACGAGACGAGGGGAACCAGACTTTGAGAGGGAGAGACTGGGAGGGAGATGAATGGCGGGGGGAGTTTGAGTAGTGGGGTGAGGGGTTCGCTCTGGCAGGTAGCTTTGACGAATAGCTCCGCATTGAAGCCCACCTCTTTGAGTATTAATCAACAACAATCATGTCTGGGGATGAGGGATGGAAGAGGTGGACAGTGGGAGGCGATACGCTCAGAACAGGCCTGGCGAGGCTGAAGAAGTTGCTATGAAAACGCAATTAAAAATTAGCATACGGGAGGCTCTGATATATTGCGTAACGCGCGCCGGGTATATGAGAGCGAAATGCCCTCTTTACCCCCGAATACAATCACAAAGATGCCCACATTCGTCGTGACATTTACGAAATATCATGCTGCAATTTTGGCCGGTCTATTCTGACATTTTATTCCCTGTGAGGAAGACACCGACGTCGCCATGGAATTCAGTCATTGCTTGTTCCTGCTATTGACACTTTTTCCCCTAAGCTGCTGTGTGACTGTGAGCTGTCAGAGGGTCTTTTTTGGACCTTTGGCTTACATAGTTCTGCCTGGAAGGCTTGATCTCTTCCCCCCTTTCCTTGTCACAGCCCGCAATCAGCCTTAAGCCCTTTTGTGTTCTCCACTCTGAGCTAAGCCTGTTATCCTGTGCAACTCCTTTACACAAGATCACTACTACATCCCCCTGTCTCTGCCGTTCACCTCTCACACCTTCCCATTTGTTCCCCGCCTCTGTCCGTCCCTTCTCTTTGTTTTTACGCACACGGACACCGGAGGTCATAATTCTGAGGTTTCTCAAGGATGGATTAGCGAGCAACAACTTTATATTTGTTAAGTCTTGTTCCTGGGCGTCGCCTCCACGCCATCGAGGGCTTACAAACACAGACACGCAGCTCCTCCCAACCCCTTCCCCCTCCCTGAACACATGCCATATTTCCCCCTCGTCCCTCCTCCTGCAAACACCTGCAACACTCTCTCTCTCCCTCTCGCACACACACTCGCCAATGTTGTTTGGATTCATCATAATAGCGAAAACACCCCCCCCTCCTGCCCGGTGCTGCAAGGTGCCAGTTCACTGGTGCATTGCAAACTCCTGCATGTCCTCCTAAACTGCAGCCTCCACGAGTCCCCCAGGATCTGCTCCTCACATTCATAACACTCCGCTCCAATGCCAGGTGGCTGTCTCCGCAAGTCCTCCTCGCCATAAATCAGACTGTCTTTGAGTTGATCAATAACAAGTCAATTAGCAGGCGCTGAGAGATGAGGGTCTCAGGGGGTCACTGCTTGTTTGTCAGGCAGACATCTGCAGCCCCGTCCCTGTCTACCACAGAGTTAGGTGTGTCGTTTACCTTGGAAACACGCGGCTAGCTGGCTATCATAAATCTAAATATCAACTATAAATAGGCCGCGCACATCTTGTTACAATCCATCATTTGCTTGTTCTTGGAAATGTAATGTATCAAGGATTGTGCGCTTCAAATCTCCCCGCTGTGTCTGATGGATTCGAATAGGCCTCGCAAAGAGCACTTCTTCTCACCATTTGCTCTCCACGCGAGTACGTCTGCTTGTCACGACGAGACAAACAAAATAAAACCTTTAATATTGTTGTCTAAGGGTCACACTTGACCATATGCACCAAATATAAGCCTGCGAAGCCTGCCAGTATTCATCCTGCTCCCCTGTTAAGCTGACAAGAGTGGGAGAGACCCAACTGTTGTTTGGTGCCCACTGACTGTGTATCTAATGACTTGGCTGGCAAATCCAACGCAACAGCAACAGGCTCCTGCGGCGAATACACCAGATTAATCCCCTGGATAATTACAAACAAGAACGATCTTGGGCAAATACTCCCCGCACCTACTGAGACATTACATCAAATGATGCTGTCTAATTAAAACTCATTCTGGATGGCGACAGTAGAAAGACAGCATTCTGAGAAATGAATAGACCGTGCCGGGTGAAGAACTGTCACACAGTACAGGCAACAATATGCACTACGCTTTGAACGGAATACATATATTACACGCTGGCATGTTTTCTCTGCTTTGTTTGACTCATGCATTCACATTCGTGGCCGTGGCCTCAGCGCTCCACTTGGAAGTTGCCTTATGTTGCTTCGAACACTCACTTATCAAAATGGTAATTGCCAGATGAACACTGAAATTCTCGCAGCTAACACTGCTAATTGTGTATTCAACCTATAATGACTCACTCGCGTCGCTGCCTTTGTCATTTTTCCATTCACAGCAGCCACCACCTGAATTCCTGGTGCATCGCTCACAAACACTGAAAAGATGATGTGAAGTGGCGAGGGTAACGGCGGCGGCGGTGGGGGGACGGGGACGTCTCAATCATACAGTAATTAGCGTGACAGTCGTTTTGTCATTATCATCGACACAATTCCCTTTGTTTTCTTTATGTTTGTTCATTGATTTCTGCCCTTTGAAAATCTGGATTCTGTGTCCTTCTGTCTCATATATCATTTATTGTCCTGATCAAACCCTTTTACACGCACTCTCGAATATCTCCACCTCGTCCCCCCGTATTATGAATTCTCACGTCAACAACTCAATTGATCTAATTAATTCATAACCTTCTCTTTCTCTGTGCCATTTCGAAGGAGCAGTTTGTAAGATATGGCCAGAATTTTAATTTAAAACATCTGAAAAATGAAGTAAAATTAGTGTGAGGAAACAACAGCGCTGACATTAAGTCAAAGTCATCTATGTACGGCTCTGTGTTGCAGCACGTCCACGCAAAGCTTAAGGCATAAAACGAGCATATTTAAAAGTTTTAAAATTATCAAAGCTCAATAGATGATGATTTTCCAGGATTTTAAAATAATTAAATAATAGTGTTTTTTTTATCAAAAACCCTTAGCAAAACATCCTGACATCATTAACTGTCAGATACGCCCTAAATTTCTTAGAATTTTGTGTTTTATGTGTATTGTTTTCATCTTATTTATAAATGAAAAAGCCCCGCCCATCCTGGCTCATAATACAACTTTGTACCAGAAAATAGTCAGACAGCCTCCTGTAGTTTCAGCTGGTGAATACATCCTGGCTGTTACTGTAATAAATGAACGAAAAAATCTCACAAAAAGTCAAGAAAAGATTTACTTTAATTGCTGCTTTGACTTATAAAGCACACTTTATTCAAACTCGACATACGCTAAATAAAACACAACAATATGGCGTCCATGATCTAATTGGCTAATGGTAGCTAGCTTCAACCAAGAATAGCTAACAGAGAGCAGCAGACATTGGTTACTTTTGGTGAGATAATGCCCCCTATGTTTTTCGAGTCATCTTCAAATCTGGTTATCAAGTCATCTTCTGTGTTTTGAGGAAAACAAAAATGCTTAAAGACACTTACAGTTAACAGGATATTTTTAACACCATCCCCAAACTTTTGACAGTCTGGCAAACAAAAACATCATCACTGGTTTTGACAAGTTGCTCTTGCTGTGACTTGTTGATCAGCTCCAGGATTCACAACACATTTACCAGAATAAATATTGGCAATGTGGCTTTCTACCAACCACAAATATGCTGGAACTTCATTTCATTTGTCTGTATTCCAACTCCAAACTGTTTATGTGGTTTCAGCTTTCAGTTGGTGTGACAACCATGTGGTTATGGTCTGATTAGCTCCAGGCACAAAAACCACTTGGGTTAGGGTGAGGAAGAGGTCATGTAATGCTTTTCTGCTTCTGTCACTACAAACACGACTGGAAATCGTCCCGATGTCTCATTAAAAAATATGGTTAAGTGCTTACAAATGTTGAAAAACTGTCTCAAACAGAGCCGTCCTGGCCAGCTCTCATTTCACCACCACCCCCTCGACACGAGAGTCGGCTCATATACATGTAATGTGAATGTGATATATAGTATGATATATTAGTATGATAATGTCAATATAACACATACAGATTGAAACGTATCTATTTTGTAGAAATGTAGACATTTTGTTATTGAGGCTTGGTTGTATTTGTATGTATTTATCAAACGCTGTTTAGAACTAAAACTATTAATTGATCGATTCCCCTTCCAGTCATGACTTTCAGTGATCAGACTATATGTCTTTGTCTGCAGTTAATGCATAAGGAGAACAAAAAATATCTCTTATCTTTTTAGAAAAATGTGAGGACTTTAAAAAGTCCGGTCGAAATCTTCAGTGTCACTACATTAAACATTTTCATAATACAATGTTTGGCAGACTTCTTATTTGTCTCTGGGGCGTGAAATGCGTTTATTCTCTGATCCGTTGTGTCTCTGCACTTGTAGCCTTTTTTTTTCACAAGTTCAACAGTATCCGTCTTTTTGTCAGAGAGGGGGGCCACCTGGATGAGGTGAGCCGGCAGATGGATATGAGAGAGGGGAGATAAAGGTGACACTATAGAAGTGTTTCCAGCTGGGGATCAGTGTGCTGTGGTGAAGAGTTGCTTGTTTGGGGTCTGCTGTTGGATTCAGTACACACACACACACACACACACACACACACACACACACACACACACACACACACATGTTTGCAACTGTGCTTTGGGGTTGACCTTGTTTTTTTTTTTTGTTGTAATCAGCTGCCTGTGTCAGGTGCCAGGAGTTGACTGTTGGGATGAAGGGTATAAATACAAGACACAAGGAGACAGACAGGAGCGATTCCCACTGTATGGAGATGCAACTAATGGCAACAGATGCTCAGAGCTGTGACATATACAGTATATGTGGTGTGTAAGGGCCTGGCTCCGAGGCTCCCCTTGTGCTCCCATGCGAAGAGGACCCCCCCCGGGGGAGCTGACGCCAGCTGACACTGAATAAACAAGGTAAGAGCCCAGCTGACACACATGCACACAGGCTCAGCTGTTTGTCTCAAAGGAGAGTTGGGCATGTGAAGAGCACGGAGAGCCAGGAAATGAAGGAGGACTGCCAGATTCGAGCCTCCCGGGGAGAAAACGTAGTGAAAGATGGATAGACGGAGGGTGCGAGAGCGTGCGCACTATAGGTGTGCAATGGTAAGATTGTTTCGCTGCTTTATTGTCTGAGCTGGTAATGGAACCTAGATAGCATGGGAGGAGATGAAATAAGGTCAGTCAGTGCAGCAGTATCATTGATCTTACCTGTGCTGTAACATAGGAGCACTTGGCTGCTGAAATACAACTCCTGAACCGAGCAATGTCGTGTCTGGAATAATTCTTTATGATCTTCATTTGATGTGATGGTTTCTTGTTTTCTTTTCCCACTTGTTTGGTCAATATCTATGTATTATGAAATAAGTTTCCTGTGTCTCCGATTTCTTTCCCCCACATTTAAAATGCCAGTCGGAGGCTCCCGGGGCTCCAATTCTCTCTCCCAGCCAAGAAAATGACTAATATAAATGATTGACAGCCTTGCAGGGATAAGGTTGCCCATTTAGCAAACTCGCTGTGTCAAAGGAAAAAAAAAAGAAGTCACAATGGCTCCCCTGAGCGATGGTATTGGAGATGAGAGAAATGAAGATTTTGGTGCTGTATCGATCCCCCAATGCTTGTCTCATGCATTTTACACAAGATCTAAATGCCACTTATGGTATAATACAGCGCTCTGGGTCGGGGCTCACCGCCTTCTGTTCGGGGGGATTTCAGGATACTCGGTGTATAAATTCAACAGGAATCAAGTAAAGCTGTTAGTCTGTGTCGTGGGCTCAATGCTGAGAAGGCACTTGGGATATCTGAGCATTTTGAACCTTCGAATGTTCCCTCTGTATCCGTCAATGTGCCTCTCATGGACAGCTGGAAATTATTATTTTTTGCCTCTCCTCTCCTCTCCTCTACTCTCCTCTCCTCTCCAGGGTATAAGCTCTGAGTTGCATCATGGCGGAGGAGAGCCAGGAGACAGATGACCCCAGATCCACCATGCCGGCTGAGCTCCACCACCCCCACTCTCAGTACTCTCAGTGGAAGTTCAAACTGTTTAGGGTGAAGTCCATGGAAAAGGCACCTCTGCCCAGTGAGACGCAGCCTGAGAGTGGAGCCTTGTTAGGGATCTCACCTCCCGCGGCTTCTGATGTAGAGTTAGGTAATGGTGTGGGTCCAGGGAGTGTTATGAAATTGTGCCTTGGGGGAAAGAGCAAGGAAAATGTGGAGGGCCCGGGCCGGAGGGTGGATATCAAGCTGCAGGAAATGGAGACCCACATGGACCACCTCAGGTGATCAAATGGCACTATAATATATAAACTATATGATATCATAGGCATCTTTTCCTAACATTGTTTTCCCCAATAAAGGTGCTTGTGCCGTCTCTGTGGGATGGTGCTGAGAAAGGTCAAAGGCCCAGTGCACGTCGTTCACGGAGATCTGGATGAGACGAGCAGAGTCGCCCTGCGCAAAATGGGCTGCAGGTTTACAAGCTGGCCGGAGGTCATCCTCAAAGTCTTCAAAGTGGACGTGACCGAGGACACAGAAGCTCTCCACCCTCTGTCCTTCTGCCATCGCTGTTGGATGGTTGCCATACGAGGAGGGGGCGTCTGCAGCTTCTCCAGAACAAGAGTCCCCGAGTGGAAGCCCCACTCCGCCCTCTGTCACCTCTGCTACCCCAGAAAGACCTCCTTCCAGCGGAGCGGCAGGAAGAGGCGGAGAGCCATTCACCGAGCGCAGAGCCTGGCGAAAAGGACCAGGTACCGCACTTTACATATTATCAGTTACTCTTTTTTTTTAGTATTATTATGTACCTCTCTTGGATGGTCTCTTGGTCTAGTGCTACACAGACACATTTTACTTCGTAACTTCCTTACAGGTGGGACAACGGTGACAGCACTGGTGAAAGGAGAGCTCTGAGACGCCCTGTGATCCGGACCTGGAGGAAGCCCAGCACCCAGCGAGAGCAGTGGGTGAGGAACATCACCCACTGCCAGAAAGACCACCTGAGCATCAAGCAGATCTCCGAGAAGCTTCCTGTTGACTTCCTCTTTTCTTTCACCTGCCTGGTTTGTGACCACCTGCTCTCCGATCCAGTCCAGTCCCCCTGTGGGCACCTCTTCTGCCGGAGCTGTTTCATAAAATACAGCTACGTTCTCGGACCTCACTGCCCGGCCTGCAACTTGCGCTGCACCGCTGATGATCTCTCCACGCCTGCCAAACCCTTCCTATCTGCCCTCCAATCCCTGCCTCTGCTCTGCCCCAGGAGTGGCTGCGACAAGCAGGTGAGGCTCGACTCCTTCAAAGATCACTGTCTGGACCATGATGCGGACGAACAGGACGCGTACAAGCAGTCATCGCAACTCGACAGCTACTTGCTCACCAATAAAGGAGGGAGGCCCCGTCAGCACTTGCTATCCCTAACACGGCGCGCCCAGAAGCATCGCCTGAAGGACCTGAAGAACCAGGTGAAGGTGTTCGCGGACAAAGAGGAAGGCGGCGACCTGAAGTCCGTGTGTATGACCCTGTTTCTGCTCGCACTGCGATCTGGAAATGAACACCGGCAGGCGGATGAGCTAGAGGCCATCATGCGAGGTAAGAGGATATTATAAAGCTTTTGTTCAACCGACTGAACCCTCCACAGCCGAGAAAGAGGGACGCAAACATCTGAAAATGATGATTGTGTTTGCTCATTAATATTTCCGCCCAGCTCTGAGGAATGCAGTCGTCTCATAAATAACAATGAGTTGAAAAGTTCACTATTGAGGAGAGAGAGAATGAAAGTTTTCTGCCATTTTGATTGAAAAGCATTTCATTATTGTCCATCTCTGTTTATTGAACCGCCCGTTCCCGTCTCTGCCTCTCTCCCACTCTCACTCTCAGTCTGCTTGTCTGTCAGTCCCTCAGTCTCACACTCCCTTTAATGCACAATAACAACTCTTGTGAAGGGGCTGTTAGAATCAAAACAACATCAGCAGCTCTTGTATCTGCAAATTACACAGACAGCACCATCCTCCTCTCTGGGGAATAGAAGCCAGCTGGTGTCTGTTTTCATCTGCAGCCAATACATCACTTTTGCCAGCTACGCCGATTCACCCTCCGTCCCCTTATAACATTTGGAAATTAGGAAATATTGGATTTTGTAATCATGGGGCTTGTGGGCTTTTGACAATGAAACATCCACATTTGGGTGTTAAATTTCAGATTCCCTCTGTCTTATATGGTAAGTGACTCCAAATGTGGGATATCAAATGAGGAAGCGTCACATGCTACAGTTCCTTTCAAAGCACTAGAAATGGGCTTCCACAGTTTTGGTGTTAAATAATTCTCTTCACGTCTCAGTCCTTTTTTTTTTCCTCCCTGCACTTTAGTTTTTTTGATTTTGCATCTTTCTGAAACTTTCCCTCTTTTTCATGTTCTCTCTGTCTCTCTGCAGGCAGAGGCTCTGGGTTGCATCCTGCTGTGTGCCTGGCCATTCGGGTCAACACTTTCCTGAGTTGCAGCCAGTATCACAAGATGTACCGGACTGTCAAAGCCACCAGCGGCCGACAAATTTTCCAGCCTCTGCACACGCTGCGAGCTGCAGAAAAGGAGCTTCTCCCCGGCTTTCACCAGTTTGAATGGCAGCCAGCTCTCAAGAATGTGTCTACGTCTTGCGATGTTGGCATTATTAATGGGCTCTCTGGATGGGCTTCCTCAGTGGATGAGACCCCGGCTGACACCATCACTCGGCGCTTTCGCTATGATGTGGCACTGGTGTCAGCATTAAAGGATCTAGAGGAGGACATCATGGATGGGCTGAGAGAGAATGGGATGGAAGACAGCGCCTGCACCTCAGGCTTCAGAGTCATGATCAAGGAGTCTTGTGACGGCATGGGCGATGTCAGCGAGAAGCACGGCGGAGGACCAGCTGTTCCCGAGAAGGCTGTACGCTTCTCTTTCACCATTATGTCTGTTTCTGTCCTGGCAGACGGCGAGGAGAAAGAGGTTACTATCTTCACGGAGCCAAAGCCGAACTCAGAACTGTCCTGTAAGCCCCTTTGCCTGATGTTTGTGGATGAGTCAGACCATGAGACGCTCACAGCCATCCTGTGGCCTGTAGTTGCAGAGCGGAAAGCAATGAAAGAGAGCAGGCTGATCCTGTCCATCGGTGGACTTGCTCGCTCCTTCCGCTTTCACTTCAGAGGCACCGGATACGATGAGAAGATGGTGCGTGAGATGGAGGGCCTCGAGGCCTCGGGGTCCACCTATGTCTGCACTCTTTGCGACTCCAGTCGGGCGGAGGCGTCTGAAAACATGGTACTGCACTCCATCACCCGCAATCATGACGAGAACTTGGAACGTTACGAAATCTGGAGGACCAACCCTTTTTCTGAGTCTGCAGATGAGCTGCGAGACAGAGTCAAAGGGGTCTCGGCCAAGCCCTTCATGGAGACCCATCCCACGCTGGATGCGCTGCACTGTGACATCGGCAACGCCACCGAGTTCTACAAAATCTTCCAGGACGAGATCGGGGAGGTGTTCCAGAGGCCCAACCCCAGCCGGGAGGAACGGCGCAGCTGGAGGGCGGCCCTCGATAAACAGCTGAGGAAGAAAATGAAGCTTAAACCGGTCATGAGGATGAATGGGAACTATGCCCGCAAGCTAATGACCGAGGAGGCCGTGGAGGTGGTGTGTGAGCTGGTGCCCTCAGAGGAGAGGAGGGAGGCCCTGAGGGAGCTCATGAGGCTCTATCTCCAGATGAAGCCCGTGTGGCGAGCCAGCTGCCCAGCTAAAGAGTGCCCCGACCAGCTGTGCCGCTACAGCTTCAACTCCCAGCGCTTTGCTGACCTCCTCTCCTCCACCTTCAAATATAGGTACAACGGAAAGATAACCAATTACCTGCACAAGACCCTGGCCCACGTCCCTGAAATCATAGAGAGAGACGGATCCATCGGTGCCTGGGCCAGTGAGGGGAACGAGTCGGCAAACAAGCTGTTCAGGCGTTTCCGGAAGATGAATGCACGTCAGTCGAAGGCCTTTGAGCTGGAGGACGTGCTGAAGCACCACTGGCTCTACACGTCCAAGTCCTTGCAGAAGTTTATGGAGGCTCACAAAGACTCTGCCAAAGCCCTGCAAGCTACGATCGAACCAGTAGAGACCCCGGACGACGATGACATGATTCTGGAAGATAATGAGTTTTGATTAGTCTTTTAATGTGAACATTAACATTTTATTGATTTCAAAATAGTTGTATTATATTTTAATTGCCTTGTTCAGTAATATGGACTTCATTTATGTCTGTGATCGACGGTGAGCATATAAAAGGGACCGGAGCCAACCTCATAATACTTTGCAAATTTAAACATCATCATCATCATAGTGCGTTTTTTTAAAGCCAATTTCCTGCTTTAAGACACGTTTTATTTCTACCTTATTTCTGAAATTTAAGGGAAAAAATGTTATTGCACCATGTTTTTTTTAAATGTGTGTTTCACTTGCATTAGCTTGCTCTTCTTGACATAAACATTTGCCTCGCCCTGCTTTTCTAGCTGTTCATTCTGTCTGCAAAGACAAGACAGCAGTGGAACATGGAGGTAACACACACACAGGTTTCTTTACTCTTGCCTTAAGCAGGGAAGTTCTTTTTTTATCACCGCCGTCTGTGAAATATGGCGCAGTTTATTGTATTGCGGGGCTATGACACATTTATGAATTTATATAGAGAGGATATTTATGGAAACAGATGAAAGCGCTGTAAGTCATGGAGGGAAATTGTGTTAAAAAGACCACATTTGTGGCCACTGTATTAATATATCATTTGAGCTGGAGCAAAATGCAATCATAGAGACCCAAATGTTCTTTGTTTCATGAGTGCCCTCTGAAAAAGATTACTTTAGTGCTTTATCTTGGGGATCCCTGAGGGGCAGGATAGATGCCAGGTCACTTTGAACCAATTTTTATCTCTTTTAGTTTTTGCACAGTGGAGAATAGATGATGCTTATTCGAACTCGGCACATAAAATAAAGCATATACTGACCTTCCTGTTGATATCATAAAAATACAGTATGGTCCATTACGATGCCTAATACCCCATAGACTCTCTAGCAGGCAGGGATTTGTCTTAAGTTCTGTATATAACCTGCCTCTTTCTCCCTCCGCTGATATTTCTCGGTCGCCCCGGCTGACAGAGGAGAGGGATGAGCCGCAGCCGGCGAGACCTGATGTAAACTGATTTGTCGGCAACTTTATTTGTTTGATTGATTGATTATATTTTCCCTTTCTGCCCTCACAGTTTTCGAATTGTGACAGGCAATTTTGTTTTCTTACTTGATTGAATGTTTGATTTTGCTTTACTGTCACGAGTTTAACCACATGACAGCTACGAGATATTCACTTTTCATTTGATGGTTGTCACCGTCCCCACAGCAACATCTTGTCTTAGAAGTGCATTATACTGAAACACGCCTCATATTTGTTTTTTTTTTTGTTTTGTTGCTGTAATGAATTGCATTTCCAAAGTTACGGATGATGGATGATTCACTGAATCCTACTTGTTCACTTTTTCACTGTGTATTTCCTCATGTTTTGTTTCCACATCACACTAAATATCAAGAACACTGTTTACTGGGGTAACAGAAGACTTTCACAAGTACAGTATTTCACTGAAGTTCCACTACTTTGTATTTTTTCTATTGGTTTTTAAAAGTTGTACATTATTCAGATATACATCCGCTGTCTTTTTTTTTGTCTTTTTTTCCTGAAACTGACAATTTACCATCGTTTTGATAAGTTTGGAGGAGTGAGGTTGTACTGTTGTTCTCGTTCCAAAGAATAAATAAAGTGAAAATCTGACCTGATGTCTCAGTTTGTTTATAACATGTTTTATTAGAGTTTATGTTCAATAGACCATCAGGAGCACAGAGCTCAGGTAACTTGGTCCTGAATGACAGCGCTAGTAAATGCTTATTTTCACGGCCCTCCTAAAATACAATGAACATGTGTACATATTTTCATTTATTACATATAAAAGATCGTGAAAGCTCTCTATAAAGATTCAACCATGAAGACAGTTTACTATTCATTCAGGCAACATTATTTAATGTAATTACAGATTTAACCCACAACAGATTTGTTTACATACATCATCATTGAAATGAACACCTTTAATTGTCATTCTACATGTATAACAAGATTCAGTGTGGTAGCGCAAAGCTAAAAATAGGAATGAATACAAAATACAAATATAAAATATGAGCATTAAAAAAAATTGTAAGCATGAAATATAAACATGACGCACGGAAAATATCAAATAGGGGTGTAAGTAGTCATTAACAGAAAGGTGTTGTGTGTATTGTGTGTGCATGTTCTCTTTATTTCCAACTGAGACTGAAGTGCAGTTGTATGAGACGTGAGCAGCAACGTCTGTATGATGTGCAGTTATATCACGTATCACATCAGGTGCTGTATGTGTTATATGATGAGATAAGATGTTCCTTTATTGATCCCCCGTGGGAGAAATTCACAGGTAACGCAGCAGTGCAGAGGGAAATAAGTAGTAAAGAATAAAATGAAATGTATATATAATAAAAACTATTAGAATGAAAATAAACACACTATAGACAGTAACTGTGAGTACATCACGCGTGCAATATATAATAAATGTGAAATAAACTTGACTGTGGAAATGTGCAGGGTTAAAAATAAGTTGATAAATAACCACAGAAGAAAAAAACAATTAGTCTTGAAGTGACAGTGAAGTGTACGGTGGAATTCTTAATCAGTGGAGTAAAGGAGGTGGTTTTGCTGGTGGTGTTGTTGTGGAGTCTGATTGCTGATGTTATGAAAGAGCTCCTCAAGTGCTTTGAGGCACATGGTTATATCATTTATACGCTCAAAACACAATTAGCCACAAACAGTGACTTTAATTTCCTTAATTGTATGTGATTTCCAATCTCATTACATAACACAAGATCAATGTAAAGTGTCTCATGTCACACACATTTTCTCTATGTGGAGATAATATGCATGAATTAAGAAACTACATGAGTTTTATTACAAGAGACAGAATATCTAACTGACACATGTTTTTTCTTTTATTTATAATACCTGAATGATTAACACTTGAAAAACACTTTATGTTCATCCAGAGTTCTCCTTAACTTTATATGTGATAATAGAATTAACACATGAAGTTGATATATAATCCTACATTGACTCAGACTAGGTATTATTAGGTAATCATATATATTTTTTCAGCACAGGACAATGTACATTAAATGTGACACTTAACACTTCTGAAGTAAATACATACCAGGTATTATTTATGATTTATGATGGATGGATTTATTTATTTCTAGAAAAACTGGTGGTCCCTGGTGGAATACGAAAAATCTGCAAATTGACATCCAACTGATAAAAATGCAAACTAGAAACACTGTGAGACTAGAAAAAAAGGTTTTTTTTCCTGTCAAATAATAACAAAATTGTAGAAAACACACTCAGAATAAACAGGCAAAGAGTCCGAAAGACATCATTTGAAGAAAGGCTGTTTATTATTGATTTTATTCAGCTCACTTCAGAATATTAAGTATTTTTCGGCAACAATTCATTTACTGGATATAAACAAGCAACCTCTTTAATATACATTGCATTTTCAACAGTGGCTATTTTTCAGTAATCAACATTTTTATTGTAGAAATAATTACAAAGTAAATCCTGCTGTAGTTAATGGTATACAAAATCACAATTAACAATTGACAGTTGTCAAGCACTTTAAAGTTGCAATGAAAATCTACAGCTTTTGGACATGAAACACCACATTTTATGCTCTTTGCACAAATTTACAAATCAGCACAGCTAGATTCATAGATTCATTCAAAAAGCCTTCTGAAAAAGCTTTTTTTGGACGGGGATATCTTGATTGTTGGCGTCTTCCTGTTCTTCACTTTCATGGGGGTGCGCTTCAGAGGAGCGATCTGCCGAGGCGGGGTCATCTCCTGGTACGGAAGGCCTCCGTGGTCCTGGCAAAAGTACTTTTTGCTGCCCTGAGAGAGCTTCAGCAGCAGGGTCTCAGACAGCTCCATGCACTGGGCGTGGACCCAGTGTCCCTCCTCTCCTCTGGAGCAGAAGATCATGGCGGGCCGGTAGAGCTCAGTAGAGTAGTACGGCTCCCAAGTGTTGGGGTCCAGCTGACAGCCCAGGCAGCATTTGATCCAGTAGCCTGTTTGGGATTCGTCCTCCTCGTCGTCCTCATTGTAAGTGTCCTGTTCTCCATCGCTGCTGTCCTCCAGCTCATGTGGCTCACGGCCGAAGTAAAGCTCCTCAGAGTCTTCAAGAGGAGTGGAGTCGTCGTAATCTGTTGACTCCTGGCTGCACGCCTGGGCTCCTTCTTCCTCTTTGCCTTCTCCCTCTGTCTGGAAGTTCACCTGATAGAAGTAATGCGTATCTTGTTGGGACGGCCTTCCCTCAGTAGGCACACCAAGCAGGACGCTTCCCTCCCCGGCACTGCCGCCAAACCAAGTGCGGCTATGAATGATATCCGGGATCCAGTTAGGTGGTTCTAAGTGCTCAAAGTGGATCCCTTTTTCATCCAGAATCACAGTGCTGCACTCCATCCTCTTCTGAGAGTCTGACTTATACCCGCCTAAGATGATATATCTGTGAGCGGGACCTGTACGGGTGATGATGGCACTGGAGATGGAGATGCCGGTGTCTAGAGTCTCACAAGAAAGCAACGGGCTGCCTTGCAGAAGCTCGACGCGCAGGCGAAAGAGTCGAGGAGGTCGGGAGTCGGAGGCGAGCGAGTGACCCCCGATGAAGTAGACACAGTCTTCCCTGGCCAGGGCCACATGGAAAGACTGTCCGTCGCAGAGCTCAGGTAAAGTGTGCGCAGAGGAGCAACCAAACTCCAGGTCCAACAGGAGCACCTGAGGAGGACAGTCGACGACGCTGTTCCAGGTCTCTGTGGTCCGCTCTCCGGCCGGCATGTAGGATCGACCCCCAAACAACACGCAAGCCGTCTTCCCTCGGCTTTGAACCATGCTCATCGTGTGGCCGTATCTGGCCCCGGGCACTTCTCCCACCAGTTCTTTCTCTTTGCAGCACAGGGTCAGTTTACGGTTGCAGCCACGGCTATCCATGGTCAGCAGATACAGGCTCGATGAGATCTCGTTATTTGGCGTGCGGCCACCATGGATGAGATAACTCTCGGGAAGCCCATCATAGGGGTCGAGGCGGCAAATGGCCGGGCAGCGTAACGGGGGGAGGTAGCATGAGTCATTGGAGAAGGAGATGGCCCTCAGCTTCATCTCACCACGTTTTAACCGAACCCCAAACACACCCGTCGGACACGAGCGCTTGGGCCAGCCCTTCTGGCCAAACAGGAGAACCTCACCATCCAGCTGCAGCAGAGAGCAGCCGGGCTGGAGGAGGCTCGCACAGTTCACTGGAGTTAATGGTTGCAGGGTCATTTTTTCCGGCAGGTGCCTGCGTCAAAACAACACACGAAGACAATATGTTAGTCAGCTGTTGATTGTTTTCATTCAGGGGGGTGGGGTTTAACATTTCTACTTCCTGTTGATGACAGTAACACCTGGAGGAGCATTATCATAACAAGCACTTTAGAAACTCCTCAGAGTTCGGAAAGATACCAATGGCCACCAATATTCAGGACATTTCTTCTGGAAAACATCTGGATCAGTCATCCCACTGTTGCTGAGCTCAGTCATCGTTTCAGAAATTAGCTTAAAATGCACTTTTTTATTTTGACTTGTTTATAATTATTTTTTGTTTTATTTGGTCTATGAATGGTGATTTCTCTTTATGTTGACGTAAATCAGTTTATAACCTGTGCTTATGTGTGATACAAATGATATTCTACTTATTTTCTGACTTAGATGGTAATGATATAGATGCACTGTATTCAAATAGAATAATAATGGTAATATTAAAGGAGTAACAAAAATAAAAAATACTAAGACAACAACAACAATAACTAGTAGAATGACCACAACCACTACTGCTTATGGTTATTATTAGATTTAAAATGAAAATTACAGAATGTAACAATTATGGAATCAGTATATTTGAGAGGCAAAATTAAATAAAAATGTTTCATGGGGGGCCATCAACCCCTCCCTGCGTCCCCCCTGAGTCCACCAGTGTAATTTAAATTGGACGATTGATTTTGCCAATATGCTGCATGTTCGGGATGGCAAGCACTCATTGCTGACACACCCACTGACGGTAAAAGGGTTGTAACTTACTGCTACTACTACTATTATTAAAGTGTGCTGTATGTATGCCTTTATAGATACTATTGTTTGGCTTAAGAAAAAAAGAAAGATCAGTAACACAACACTTAAGTACAACCCAATTAGATCAGGAAAAACTACCTCCTCATGGTCTCACTGTATTATTTTTGCCCAACCTCATATTTAGACTTTCTCTCTCTGAATCACGACCTTACAGGCTGCACTCAAACACTGCATGAGACACCAACAAACGCTTCAATGAGCTGCTTCAATGAGTCAGCCACTTTCTGGGAATGTTTACGAGGTGACAGACAGAACGCAGCACGATTTTTCCTGGAAAATGCGTTATGTTTTTTCTGTTGGCGCCGTTATGAAATGATTGGACAATAGCACAGCGTGAACACTCTGAGTTCTGTATTGATAATGTGGCTCTGGCTTTGAAAAGGAGGCTGCAGCAAAACAAAATTACCAATGTCCTTTTTCCAATTACACGATTGTATTATCTAATTTAGAGTTTATTCTGAGTCAGGCAGAAACAGAAATATTAAATACGGTTGAGACCATTATGAGTTACTTCAGTACAGACAGCATCTGACAATATTTTACACACAGCAGGAGGATTATGCATAGACTCTGCACGTCATCTTAGAGTAACTGTAGCATATTGTCAACTAATAAAGGCTCATAACTTTTAAAATGATATTTTTGTTTGCTTACCTCACGGCCAGGAACACGCTGCGGTGCTTGAGCTCGCTTTAGAGTGAATCTTACAACCACTAAATGAACCCAAATTGCTCTTTATGTCGCTGAACTTCGACAAAGGCAGACGGCCACAGAGTTTGTGAAGCTTCGTTGACTCACAAACACTTCCAGATCTTGAGGTTAACAGTCTGTGACTGCTGCTCACTGGCAGGTGTGCTGCCTGAATGCATTTACTGAGCCGCTTCATTGATGCCACTGGGTATCAGCTATCACAACAAGGCTATTGTGAGATTCTCGTCTGTTGAACAGTCCGAACTTTTGGCTTCAGAAATTCAACCAAGCTACAGGATCTTTTCTTTCTTTTTCTTTTTCGGTCCAGAGGTTGAACAGGTTTAAATGTGAAATCCAAGAGAGAAAGGGACACACTGCCTCTCTCTGCTTTATCAGATCGACTTTATTAAGAGATTTTTAAAGTCAATGAATAAATGTGTCCACAACTGGCCTCAATTAAGTGATACAGTCAAATGAATAATTCAAAGTGATGTTCCTATCAGTCCAGATAAAACCACGGGGGGGAACATGGCCTACATTGTGGGGGAAACGCTTGAGGACAAAATGTTTGAAATATCTTACTATTCATTCTTTTAATTGCCCAACAATTCAAACCTTTGACATAATTGTGTTGTTGAGAGGTTAGAAGTTATCTTAATTATTGTAGTAACTGATGCAGATGCAAACTGACTTAAAGGGTAACTTCACCAATTTTACCCATTAAGGCATTCTTTTTCCAGGCCTTGTGGGAGAACTACAGCAAATGTGAAAACAAAGCAGTATAAAACCTGTTGTTGCTCCAGAGGAAGCTAAATCTAAACTGATTACGTACAGTGATGTCACTCTGTAGCTAAGTTGCATTGTGGGTAATGAAGGCAGCAGGTATTGAAAAGCAGTCCACTGGTGTAGCATTGCACACCTATAACACACTTTGTCTCATTATGGACAGTTTTAAAACATTTAAAATCAATGCAGCATATCACATTTGATATTCTACCATCTTCTACCTTTTCAGAACCTGGCGCCTACGTTACCCACGATGCAACTTAGCCACTGAGTGACATCACTGGGGGCAGTTTGTCAGACTACATCCAGCTTCCTCTTGCTTTTAAACAACCTTTTTTCACATATGCAGTCGCACTCGCCAAGACCTTCAAACACCCTTTAATGTGTAAAATTGGTGTTAGTTACCCTGTAAGGTTTATTTATATGCTTCCAACATTAATTTCAGAAAATTGTATAACTGTGAAATACCTTCAAATCTCATAAGTGATGAACGGTGGTTTCTAAAATAAATTTGTTCTAGTTTATTCGGCAAGGCGAGGGCTCCTAATTCTCCAATCTCTTCTTTAATTACAAGGCAGTTATATTCTTATCTACCACTGATATTCAGAGAAGTCGAGGGCAACCCCTTGAAATATAAAAGAGAAATATTTATTCAAGCACTGGAGCGCTTCCTTCCAGGCGTGGTTCCATAAGTATGTCTGTTTTGTTCAAGTGTACTATTTACTGTTCTGCGGCTTAGAGACACATTTTCATCTTCGCCACTGCAGCCTTAACTAAAAGCTTTGTTTTTGCATCTGATGTGTTCTGCCATTCCCCTTACTTTGCCTTCACATTAAGCGTTTTTCCTTCTCATTTCCCCTCATGGTCTGACTTATTTTTGGCGTCGGAAATGATCTGATCCTTTACACGCTGTCAGTCTGCTTGTATAGCTCGCTGAAAAAAAAAAGCCCCATACACAGCTCAACAAATACGGCTATTAGTTGTAGCAGGGCCTTATCCATAAAGACTCTCCTTCGGCACTGAATGACATGCTGTTCCAGGAGCATGAGTCATTAATTCATACACCTAAATGCATTATCATACTATGAAGCTGTTTTCACGAGGGAATGGTAAAATAAATGAGGACGAACGCATCATTCTCAACCGATGATGAACACATTCTCGCGGTCTGAAACACCTTTGTATAACGCTCTGTTTTTTTTTAAAGATGTGACCTACTGTAGGTAAAAACACATCCCCCTATATGAGTGACACACACACACACACACACACACACAGGCCTAAACACCTAGAGAAAATCCGGCGCTGGAAGCAGATGTCTACCAACTCATTAGCATAATGTTTTTGTGCACTGAGCGGCAGAGAGAAAACTTGAGGAGTGTGCAAAACAAAGGCAGAAACCACAAGTGCCTGGAAGACCGTTACAGCTTGAAAACACAAAACAGCATGCAGAGCACCTGTGTGTCTAAACTGATGCTTACAGGGCTGAGTGGAAGTGAAAGGAATTTACTCTTGTTACTAGCGAGGACAGAACGCATGAATTCAGATGTCAGTGGGATATGCAGAATGTGTTTTTCTTCCCTTTATGTTTTTTTTTTTCTTTTTGCGAGCACTGTTCCAGTGCGCACAAATTCAGCCTTTTGAAAGACATAAACCTCTCTAGTCACCTGAAGGTATCCGCACAAAAGCGCTGTTGAAGAAGTACTGCCTTCTATACTGTATGTAGCCGCAGCTGGCTTGGTGCAGAGAGTGAGTGGGAGGCACAGCAGTGCGTGGCAGACCCCAGGCCATGCAAGGATTTGTACATAATTGATAGAACAAAGTAATTAGAATCTATGGTAGCACCTGTTTCTGTCCCCTGTAATGTATCACTACCCGACTGCTACTACCCCGAAGCGTGCTTTTGACGGATGATGCGGTGACAGCTCTGATGTTCTGACGATCACTGTGCAATGGTGTTTATCACTATTTAATGCTACGGTAATTGCTCCCCTTGTGGTGATGGGTGCCGAGCGCCGGTGGGGCACTTCCACCTCACTCTGGTTAATATTGCTGCGGTACGGTGGTTAGCATCTGGTGAGAGATGATCTGTAATACCACGACTCAGTTTTTTTTTTTTTTTTTTTTACACTCAGAATAACAGTTTTCACATTTGAACACTCCACTCTATCTGAATCCCCAAATTGTCTCCTAAAAATTATGCTCACAATGTTGCTAATCTGCATCAGCAAATTCATTTAGTGTGGCCCCAGTGCCCCCAAGTTTATACTGTTTGTTAGCATAACAAGGAAACTATTTTATTTAATGTGTCTACAAGCAGCTCGTACTCTTCAACTGGGATTTTTCCCCCATCACAATATTAGCTTTTGGAAAACTGCAACTTGTGTTAATCAGGATTTCTGTGGTTATGTTAAATGAATTCAAGGCACTTAGTTTTGGTCAAAGCTGCACTAATCAATACCAATTAATGACCACCTGTTGAATTAAAATGAAACTCTCGCCAAAATGTGACCCAGGCTTTTTTTTTTTTTTTTTTTGTGAATGTGTATGAGTCAAACCTTTGTGTAAAAGCATAGTTAAGATGAAAGAGGCACTTTTAAGATTCACCATATTTTCGTTTTCGGGTCAAATTCATTTTCAATGGGAGTGCTATGGGCAAATTACAGATAGTATCAAAATCTCTATTTTTAAAACACTAAGCAGGCTCGACACAACATGAAACTTCGCTTGTAGAATCACCAGGGTCTCTACATGTGAACACGAGCATTGAGAACATTGTTTGTGTACACAGAGTTTACTAAAAAGAAGGTTTTTCGACAACTCACGTTTGCAGATGTTTCTTCCGCTCGCCGTCCTGCCAGTAGAGAAGTGTCGATCTCCGTGTGCAACGTAAACTGGACGACAGTTAAGGTGGAACGATCCTAAAGCTGAGTTCCATATAAATGCACGGATAATTCGTTGTTTTTTTTGTTAGCTAAAAACAATACTGACCTTGCAGTTGAAAAAGGAGCCTCATATAAGAAACAATACTAAAATCAAAAGTCGGAAAAGTCACGTGAGACATCGCGTGGATAGTTGTTGCAGGAAGACAGTAGTTCCACCTTAACTGTCCTCCATGTTACGTCACCTTCTGAGATCGATACTTCTCCACTGGCAGGACGGCGGCTAGCGGAACAAACTACTGCTAACGTGAGTTGTTAAAAACGTTCTTTTTAGTAAACTCTGTGTACACAAACAATATTCTCAATGCTGGTGTTCATGTGTAGAGACCCTGGTGATACTACGAGCAAAGTTTCATGTTGTGTTGAGCCTTTTTAGTGTTTTAAAAATAGAGATTTTTATGCTATTGGTAATTTGCCCATAGCACTCCCATTGAAAATGTCTTTGACCCATTCACGAAAATGCGGTAAGTGCCGCTTTCGTCGTTATTATGCTTTTAAACGAAGGTTTGACGCATATATATTCACAAAAAAAAGCCTAGGTTGCATTTTGGCGAGAGTTTCACTTTAATACTACAAACTAATTATGACTCAAAATAGGGGGCTAGCTTATCACAGGTGTAATAACTAACCGCTGCTAACTGTAGCTTCCGTTAGCTTGTTAGCTCAGTTGGACGTTCAGCAAGCAATCCAAACCAAGAGCTGGTGAAAACTCGGGAGCACTGAAATTTAGATTGATAGCACGGCAGCTTCAGTCCTGGGAGGGGTTGGGGCTGGCTAGTTAGCATGCTATATCATAGGCAACACAATACAAATATACACATTCTGGTAATAATTTACCTGCACCAAAGGAAATAATGACATCTGGTGTAATCTTTTAGTTTGGTGTTTTGTTGTACAGACTGTAAGTTTCAAGCCAAAGTACATCATTTTTGATGCTGAATCTAAAAAGTAAAACAAATGCTGTAGTGTTATGATATCATGATGTTAAAGATATATTAAGTAACATTTCAATGAAGGCAACAACTCCCATGATCCCATGCTGGTTCTCGACATCGTTATGAATGAGAGGCAGAAATGAAGTACTGCACATTAAAATGTTACCGATAATGTCAGTACACAACTCAACAAAGTACTTAACACAGTTCTAGCTGTCCTCAACCATTAACCACCTGAAATGTTACATATGATATCACTTCACTCTTCGCTCTTGTCAGCCTCGCCGCAGCAGGCAGCAGTTTTCAATGAAAAAGCTCTAAATGTGCACAACCTGACGTGTCAAGCACCAAACAACAGACAGACAAGGTTAGAAACCAGCCAGGGACGACTGTGGAGCATTCAGCTTAAAAAAAACAACAACTGATGTTTCCCCAAAATGTTTTGTTGAGTCCACAAAGAAACAAAAGAGAGAATATTTGACTGGAAACACATCTTTAATTAAATGCTAATGTGGCTCTGTGTTTGCTGGATCTGTTAATCAGTAATCCTTTTGGGATAAACTCCCAGCTGACTTGAAGCGTGAGACGGGAAATATCAGCTTTTTCGACATAATAAGCGAATCCTGAGTGTCTTACCAGTTTTCGGTAAGTGTGTCGGAGGCGGATAAATAAACCCTGATCCCTGTCTTCGAAGTCCTGTGCCTTATAATTGTCGTACATATTTAAACCCACAAACAACTGTCATCCTATCCTATCTGACTTCTTAAACTGGAAAAAAAGCTCTGCCAATTAACGTAATCCAGGTAGAATATGTTTCCTCAAAAACACATTTGGCACAGCGTATCGCTAGAATATAAAGGAATTTTTCTAAGAAATCGGGTAGTTTAATCCACAGCGCCCCTGCCATGCTCCGTGTTCCTTTGTTCCAAATCCCTCCTCTTCTTTCATCATGTTCCTATTGTTCTTGGATTCCCTGCACCACTAAATGTGTTTCGCCTCTTTTGTCCTCTCTCTGTGTAGGTGAGCGGCGAAGGGTTTGGTTGCCTCGGTACGTGGGCAGGATGCCAGGAGTGCGGGCTGCCTCAGATACCCTGGCACCAGACCAGATGCCGGTGGAAACCCTGGAGTCTTTCCACAGCTCCTCAGAGCTCTCCCAGGTCTACTTCATTTAACCGTCTTCAGGTTACAGTGTCACAGTTCATGGGCTGTGACTGTATGTTGAACAGGCAACCTAAAGCCATGTTTTCAGCTGATAAGCTCAGATCTGCCGTCACCCTGACTCCCCTGTCTCCCATCAGGGAATACGGTGAATAGACACATGACCGCCGCCCTGCGACTTAACTCCTTCTCGAGGGAGATGGAGGGATCGGGAGACGGAGGAGGAACAGAGTGGTCAGAGCGACATGTGACAGCAGCAGGACATCTCGGTGGCTGGGTCTCGCCTGCGCACCAGGTCGAGGTCAGCAGCTTGTTGATCCACCACAGCAGCCCTGGAAGCTTTGATAGATTCAAGTAAGAAAACCTGCAGCGCCGTTGAACAACCCCCTCCTCCCTCTCACCTGTCTCGGTGCTTTCCTCCTTTATCTCTGTCTGTCTCCTCCAGTTTATCTCCGCAGGCCTCCCCACATTGCAGCAAGTCTTGATTTTCTTTAAGCAAATGGCCGCACTGTTTCAGCGCAGGGGAGTTTACTTCAGATGTGTACACTGAAGCATGAACAGGACCTCAGGCAATGCCAGCTATTGATTTTGCCATGATTCTGATTAGAGGGCTCCCTGTTGCAATCAATACCATACATCAGTGAACTGCACAGTGAAACTGATGGTCCCAGATAGGATCCCATATTTGGCTTCCAATTAATCACGCTGTTGATTATTTTTTAAGATTAAAAGGCAGTTGAGTGAGCACAAGATCCCTTAGCATAAAAAACTGTTCTACATGAGGGGCTCTAGACTGTCCGGACATATCGGACACGGAATGCAACAACTACAGTCAATAACGCTGCCCGATCATCATGATTACATTTTATGGTCTGCTCCACACTGTACACTGTACGGTAAGAATATGATGAAAGATATTCCTCTCATACAGCTCTCCCTCACCGAGAGCCTTATCTTATTGTAATGAATGGTGGCCATGCTGGTTTGACAGGTAGCAGCTGAGGGAATTAATGCTGCAGCGCCGATGGCGAGGCTTGAGGTCCTGATTATGCACCAGATATTATTTACAGGTTATAACAGAGCTGCTGTTTATTAAGTGAATAATTTCAATTTCAATTTGCGTTTGTAAGATGAGATAAGATGAATTTTCTTGTACGCAGTCTCCGTATAGAGCTTTTAAAAAGCGGAGGAATAAAACACGTTTATCTATTTGCAAATGCATGATTGGATATCGCTGCATTGGTGTTCCTGGAGATTCATAAGTAGTCTTTCAGGGCCGCCATTGAATTGGACCAATGGTATTTATGTAATGAAATAGCTTTGCGTCGAGAGTAAAAGACTGAAAAAATGCACACGTGGGAGAAGTTATCCTGTGCGATACGTGGCTAACGTTGTGCAAGGGTGTTTTTTGACCCAGACCATGCTTTCATTAACCTAATCTAGCATTTCTGTTCTCTAAACTTAACCAAATACTTTTGTTAACTAAACTTAAGTCAACAGTACCGACTGAAAGCTGAAAATAAGGGAATTAACAAATGACCTTATGGGTCTTTTTCATTTTTTGGTCATGCTGAGTCAAACTGTGCCACGCTGATTTGTGCTTCCGTTAGTCGATGAAATATGCCAATTCGTGCCAAGCCACCCCCGAGATGGACCCTCTCTAGGGACCGCCAACATCCTAAAAGTGGTTGGTTACATTTACATTACATTTTAAGGCGACGTCTGCTTCAGTTGATTAAGAGAATACTGACACACTGTCTTGATGTGAAGCCCCAGATATGTGTTGTGCACTATGAAACTTCATCTGAGTTGGCTGAGTGAGTAATGACAATGACTTTCATTTCATATTTGGGTGAACTTGTCCTTTAATACTGAATGTGAACAAGTCCTTTCAGCCTCAGCTCTGCATTCTGTGGGTCTAATGTTTGCAAGCTAACATTGTAACTTAGATGGTGGCTATGGAAAATATAACACCGGCTAATCATCAGTATGTTAGCGTTGTCACTGCAAGAATGTTTGCATGCTAACATTAGCATTCAGCTCAAAGCACCAGCGTGCCTGGGTAAAGCTAAACAGAAGTGACAGTGTGGCTTTAGACTCTCAGTCTGAGTTTAGACAATGAGTTTAGTTCTGTGGATGAAAGAGTTTCACTTCAGGCGTCCAACAGTTATCAAGGTGAGTATTAAATGTGTGTATCAGCCCGACTTTGATTAATTTTCTGTTTCCATCCAAACTTTCTCCCTGTCTTATCAGAGATTAAGGGAGGTGCTCTTTGAGAAGAGCGTAATGATATTCTTGTTTGAAAATAAGGTTGTTAAATTGTGCGAATGGATCTTCATTAATATCAATTTATCCTATTCTTTCTGATTATGCTGGAATTAGAGAGGTGGATTTTTGCTGCGCCGTATTGATACGAGGCGGTGAGACGGCCATGGTGCTATTTCACGGAGAATGGTTCTTTTAATCGAGGCCCTGATTACTCTCACTCACTTTTTTTTTTAACAATTTGTACAAAAAAACAGGAATGGAAAACTCAGTGAAAGCAAAATATTTCTTAATTCATGAAAGCACTTGCAACAGTTCCTCGATGAGCCCTGGAGAGGCACCGCCAACCATTAATTTAAGAGGCTATAAATACTATTAGATGCATATAATGTGCGTGATTAAGAAAGTAATTACTTTTGAATAGTCTGTATTCCATTTAAAAAAAAAAAATGCATAATCAACATGCAGATTGCTTCGCTGTCCTGCTGTCAGTATTGGAGGTACAGCTCCACCTATTTCTTATTCTCAGTGCACCTTCTGTATCAAAGCTCTCACCTTGATCACCGACCTGAAAGCCTGGCAACAATCATTTTTTTGTGCGTGTGCTAAGCTCATACATGTTCTGGGTAATGCGAAGACCTGCTCAATGAACAGCACCTGTGTGATTTGTTGTTGACTATTTGACACAGCGGAGCGGCGGGCGAAAGGATTGTGGAGTGGCGGGGGTCGCCCGTGTAATCTCCGCCAAATGGCACAGAAGTGATTTGGCTGTTGACTCTCTGTTGCCACTCGGAGATGCTGACATAATAGAATGGCTTACTGTGAACTCCCACCTTGATTAGCATGTGTAATTATAAATATGCTGCGGTAAGCGTAAAAAATCAGAGTGAAAAGAGGCGTTCTGGAAAGTGGCTGTGTCTCTTTGACACGGAGCGGCCTATAATTGCCTCTAGCGCACAATCAATGACTGCTCAGCATTCGGCGTTCGGATGAATCAGCCTGTCTGTATTGTTTGGGGAGATTAAGGCCAAGTTTTTTAGGTTTTAGGTTTTTATTTTCAAATAGCTAATAACCTGTAATTACACCTGAACAATTCCTCAAGCGGAGCACACGGTCTCACACATTTTTTTTTAAAAGCCACAAATGCACCTCGTTGACATCGAGACAGCTACAAATAAATGTAATTTCGAGCCCAGTCACCGGAATAGAATGATTGTATCATGTCAACATTTCACTGCATGTCACAGTGCGTTTACGTAACATGGATATGAGCTGACTTTTATGTCAGGAGGAGGTGATGGTGGTGCTGGGCGAGACAGAGTCCACAGTTTGAAGGAGCGTTTCAACAACTGAATATTTTGAGGCAGACTTCAGGACATTTTCCAGCCATTTTGAGCTGCCAACACTTGAGAGTTTTAACATGATGTTGGGGCAATTTCCAGCTGTGTTTGTGGCAACACAACATGATATTTTTGAAAACATGTCGGGCCATTTTCAAGCCGTCCCTCTACGAACAAAACCAAATGTTTTGGACTATACGTGGAAACGATTTCCAGTTGTTTGTGCCCATAAAACTGGATATTTTAAACAAGATGTCAGGAGAGCTGTTGCGGCAAAACCCAGGTACGCCGAATCTTGATGTTTTCCTCACCCTAACAAGTGGGTTTTGTGCCTAAAACTGACCTACAGCGCAGCACTGTCAACAACCTAAAAATGTTTCAAGGTATCAGCAAACATTTGCGAAAAACAGTTACTCCGGGGGTTGGGTTATCTGAGGATCCGTTTTGGCTACATCACCTCTGTAAATGGCTGGCGCTGACAGACATGTGGATGTGTGGGTACACGGGTGACGTGTCGAGAATAAAAATGAGCTTCAAAAACAATGATATTCTGTTTAGTGTGACATGGCGGCACCGAGCGAGGGGGGGGGGGGGTGACGCCTCTTGATACTCAGAACACATAGATTAGCATGTCAGAGTTTGCTCGGTGTGACACCTTTCCTTCCTCCCTGACACCGTTAATTCCTACAATTCCCCCTCCCCCCTGTCAATTTACCACCTCCCCATCTGTGTTTGTGGGTGTCAGACATGTAGCGTGTAGCTACTTGTGGACCAAAACATGTCAAGAGCTGATTGTCTAGTTTGGCTCGTGGAACAGCTTAAATGATTAAAATTACAGTGCGCTCCAGAGGGGGGGGGACTTATGTGGTGTGCATGCCTGAAAAAGGTCTGTGATGTTCAGGGTATGTTGAGGTACTTTACTGTGGGTGTGATGAGCACTTGAGCTTTTAGTTATTTAGGACAGATAAGCCAGGAAGAAGTGATGGAAGGCTGCAAGGTTTTTAAAGAGCCGCAGAAACTCAATAACAATGAGCAGCAGTCATTGTGCTGCCTGCGCCCGTGTTTCATCTCTGTTCCTGTCTGCGGTGGCTCTGTGCATGCAGCAGCCCGGAAGCCATTTTTAAGGCAGACAGCTCATCAACTGGAGTGACATGGGAGACTAACAATACACTTCATACTTCAAGGTAAAAAAAAAGGTGAATATTTACTCTGAGCTTTATCGTGACACAATCCACCCGCGCGTCATCGATCAATCCGAGTCGTCCTTGCGTGCGCCAACGTCCCGCGGTGCTTTCTGGGGACGTGCAGGTGTTCAGACAGGGGAGGTGCGCCGCTGCATTTCCTGGGTCTCCTTCCAGCGAGCAGCTCCTGGTCCACCTCCTCCTCTGTGGGCTCGGTTGCAAACACCTTGCAGGGTGACCATATTTCTCCAGCTCCTTGTATCTGACTCTCTGCAATGGAGCGCTGTGCTTTGCGGTTCAACTCTCCTTCTCTCTCTCTGTCTCTCTGGACCTTTGCGGTGCATTACTGCAGCGGCTTAAACCTAACTGCCGGTCAATCTATCGATCCACTTTAAAAAGAAAAACTCAGAGCGAAAAGGCCAACGCTGGAGAGGTGTGTTTTTTTTTCTCTTTCGCTTAAAAACTTTCTCAGCAATAGCTTCTTCAACAGCTAAATAAACAGCCACCAACACCAGTATTCACCCCACAAATGTCCAAGTGCACACGTCTGTCTCAGTGATTACAATTACTGTGAACAGTGGTGTTGAACACCTGCCGTCAGACATTTAAGTTGTCAGCGCTCGCGTGGCGCACTTGCTTATTCACTTATTTAATGACTTCGTTAGCAGGAAGTGGCCACATTTAATATGTCGTGCTGATTATGTGGAGACGTTACGCTGCTCAAGTGCCTCTTAAATTGCCACCATCACCTCCGACTGCCTGTAAAAAAATGAAGCGCTTTCAAACAAAGAGACAAGAGGAGCCTTCTTTGCCCTTTTTTTTTTTTCCAGAGCGAAACAACAAGACAAGGCGCCACTGGCACGGGTTTGATTAATCTTTGACTGAACGTTTACTTCATGTTGCAGTCGTGTAATGTTGTAACACTAAGCTTGTGAGCTACGTCTCAGCAGCAGCGCTTGACTCGTATGTGTGGGGGGGGGGAGGAATCTCAGCAGTCTAATTAATGGCCGCAAACTAGTCAAAAAAAAAAAAAAAAAAAGAGAGAGAGAGGAAAAAAGGGGGCTGGCTGTTTAATTATGATCAACATCATGTCTCTGATTGCCAAACCGAGGAGGAGGAAGGGTTAGCAGGCAAACAGGAGGAGGAGAGTGTCAATATTTAATAGTGTTAGCTCCTTCAAATTGATTGAAATTCCCTTTTATGAACGCAGGGGAGTGCATAATCGTATACCCTAGCCCGTCTTTGACAGATGCCTTCTGCTCTGCACTCTCAGCCTGTCTTGGCCTTCACAGTTGCTGTAATGTTTTTCGTCCGCCTGCTGCTGGTATCAGGACTCCCCTCCTTCCTCTCCCTGCATGTCTCCTTCTTGCTCTTCTGTTTGTTGCACTGTTTCTGACCCTCTTTGCTCTCTTGTGTGTCCGTTATCTGCCGGTGGTTTCCGTGGATTCCACTGACAGCGAGGTGATTTCAGCCGGCCCAGGTCTTTTAACACAGATTAGACGTCATCTTCGACGCCTTTCATATGCCTTCCATCGCGCCATCCCTCAAGTTATTGTCCGGGGCCCCTTTTCCTTGAGCTGTTGATGTGGCCGCCACATGCTGCTGTAATGCTATCTGTATTCTGTGCACTTTGCCATGGTGAATATCAGTATTTGACACAACTAATAAGGCCTTTCGTTTTGATGGAATTCTCTCTCAGTGCAGCCGTGCCGGCTGAAGCCCGGTGTTTTCTCTGAGTGAGACAGAGCTGTTTGCTGGGGCCGTGGGTGGAGCTGCGAGACAGACTGCGTCAAACAAAAGTGTTGTGTTTGGCAGCCGCTGCTAGCACCCTCTGCCACGTTCCATTCTTACTGCTCACAAGAAAGACTCAACGCGCCGCTTTCCAACGTCCACCGGTTGAGAATTTTCAGAAGGTGAAATAATTATCTTGCAAAAATTATCACTGCCATGCACGATTTCCCGGTGATACAATTCAATTACATTGACAAGCAACCCTTTCAGAAACAACTGGAGCCTGATTTTAATTGAACAGCGAGTCAGCTCTCATTTCCACTAATTTGATTGTCACACTTTTGAATTGCGTTTGATGATCGCACAAAACAAAGCCGATGAGATAATCATTTGCATTGTAATGCTGCACTTACTCCAATCTTAAGGAATACAGCAGATT
Organism: Acanthopagrus latus; assembly: GCF_904848185.1. Taxonomy (NCBI): domain Eukaryota; kingdom Metazoa; phylum Chordata; class Actinopteri; order Spariformes; family Sparidae; genus Acanthopagrus; species Acanthopagrus latus. The sequence continues at coordinate 5,280,106 of NC_051046.1, read as the reverse complement.
TGCCATGCAGGTAAGAGAAGCTGTCATTCCAAATCAGGCAGAGCCAGTGGAGCGTCCAACACGAGGACGAGGAAAGCTGGAAAAGGACTTAATGGTTTTTGTCTATCCACATCTCACCAAGTGCCTGTCTGAATGCAATTAAGTGTCCCTCCGATGGCAGCATTCATTACAATGTCAATGTAGCCTGAGTGACTCGAGGTGAAAGCATTTACATTTCTGTGCACACGTTATTTACCCCTAATGCTTTCATGTGTCCTGTCAAGAGAGGAAGAAAAACAGGATGACTTGTCCTTTAGTTTGTCATTCAGTTCTGTTCCGGTTGTTGGTGTCCTACCAGGAAGGTTAGGATGATGTTGCATTGACTCACCTGCCTCTGTCACCTGACGCAGCTCTAAGTGACCCTCACCGCCGGGGGCTCTGAGGACAGAGACAAAATGTCACAGCACAACCGGTAGCAATAATGAAAGCTGGCAGCCTCAAAAGCCTGTGTTGAGAAGACGAGAATATGAGGACAAGACCTGCAAAATACAACATCTGTCTGTTGTTACTGCCATAACATAATGTTTATTGGGAAAGGTTCTGGCAAAACATTTGTCTTTTTAAGGGCATTCAGCACAAAATGAAATTGGGACTGTGGCCAACCCAAAGCATCAGTATGTGACGAATGAGATTCAATATCCATTATCTTTCTCTAGAATTGTTGACTGCAGTTTAGTCCATCGCTAAAAACGCTACAAAACTTTATCCGCGTGTTTCTGTTGAATATACATTTCTTGCGGCTGACCTCACGTCTGTTGTGGTCAAGCTGAGTTTTGAGTTTGCGTTCTTAACAAAAGATTTAAGGCCTCAGATCACATCAGTATACAAGATGACAAAAGCTTGTAACAAGGTTAATAACTTACAAAGAAAGTGTTTTTGATTTGATTTGAAACAGTGCTGGAGAGAAGTGAATTATATCATTGAAGTTAAACTACATTTTGTGGCATGTTGCAAGTAGAAGCAAAACTTGTATTTGCATATTGATTCAAGTTGATGAATTATCTTTTTTTTTAAAAATAGTTTGTTAGAGGTTAGCTACTGAAACTAAAGGGATGTGTGACATTGTTGTACGAGTTCTCAGTTAAGTCAAAAATCCAAAGGTGTTCACAGTCAAATTATAACATCTCTTGCAATTCCGTCCAGTCAGGTCCAGATTAGGTCTCAGGGACTTTCCAGGAAACTGGATTGTCAGCTAACCAATAAAAACCATAAAAGTTAGTTTTTAATTGCTTTGGATTGGAATTGTAAAACTAAACTTGACAGACAGTCAGGAGGATTACTGCTATTCATGAACAAATGTTCAGAGACGCTGTTGCATGCTAGTTGGCTGATCCTGCACCTGGACTCTAGTTTCTTGTAGACTGATGGACACAAAACCAAAGCTGACATGTTGTTTAACCTGTAAAGCCATTTTCTGCTTGTTTTGCAGTCCTTTCTTTTTCGTATCTTCATTGGGTAGGTGTTGAACTTTGTTGACCATAACCTGGTGGAGTTCTAGCCTCAGTAGTGTAGTCTTCTTTAATCTCCCCTGCTGGATAATGAGCTGCTCCACAAAGAATAATCATTTGTAGACAGGACTCAGGATGATGCAGATACGAGCGAACATGCTCGCTAGCTAACATTTCTGAGCAGTTAGCGAGGCTCTCAGCTCCTTTTTCATAAAAATGCGAGCTACATATTCCTTGTAGACGCCTGAAACTCTTTTGCTGTTCGACTTTTCAGACGTTTGCTCGGTGCAACAAGAAAAAGTAACAAGTAGGATTTTTTCTTTACCTCCACTGTGTGTGAAATTGAAATTTAGAATGACAAGAGAAGTGAACATCTTGTTCAGACTGTCCTTCAACACTTCCTATAGGTGAAAGACGGACAGGGATAGACGGCTGCTCCGAATAACAAAAGGCGTGAGAGACGTGCAGACACTTTTTGAGCTTGTGTTCTTGCCAAATGTTGCACCTTTTTGGTGAATGAATTGCTTTTTGGCCATTCAATCTAGGTTGGTCTTAATAGTCCTTTAATGAGTAAGTGTGTGCATGGGGAAAAAAAGAGTGTGTGTTTGTTGTGTGTGTGGGTGGCTTTTTTTTTTTTGGGGGGGGGATTAGCTGGGTGCAATCGTCAACATTTCAGTGTGTGTGTGGCTCGGCGGGTGAACGTGCAGCACTGTGATTAATTTCACGTCGCAGCAGTCTGTGTCTCCGTGTCCCCCCTTTTCTGCAGAAACAAATGGCTTACAAATGCCGGCTAACAGTATGTTAGTCAATTTAATTTGGCTTCAATTTGTGTGTAATCGCCTCCGTAACACCGTGACTTTGCAGCAAGTTTTTTTTCTTTCTTTTCGTCGCAGCGCTTACAATAGGTTGCAAGCAGCTCTCTGTTGTGTGTCATGTTCACTCTCCAGCGCCGTTCTCTTGTGTACCAGGAAGTGTTTTTGCTTGTACAGTTTGCCGAGTGGAGAAGAGAGAGAGAAAGAAAGAGAGAGTGGGGGGGGAGTAAATGAAGTGTTTGTGCTAGAAAGAGAAACTAAGCGTGCGTGACAGGATTTGGCTTGAGTTCATACTGCAGAAAATCAGAACACATTTTCCCGGCACGCGTGTTTGGTTTGCTTTACTTTTGAAACATTAAGAAAGAGCGTGTTCACATTTGTGTACCCGTTCTGGGGCCATGCATGTTTAACGTCTCGCTCTTGTCACCTCGCATTTAATTGTCGGACTGCACGGCGGGAGCGGGGCCTAAAAAGAGGACGAGACCTTTTCAGGGGTCATGTTAAACTTTCAGAGCAGGAGGGGGGAAAAAAGAAAAAAAAACAAAACCTCTCGCTCCACTGATACATATTTCTTTGGCAGCATTTTGTATGAAGGACTGAGGATATTATTCATGTGTGACTCACATCTGGATTGCACAAAGACCATCTCCATATCTGACAACATGAATTCATGCTGCCTTTGTTTATATTCAAATCAGCACAGGGAGAAGGATGCCACTGATTTCCTGTATAACTTACAAGATATTCAGAGTTGATTAAGCCCAGCATCGCGCTGACGTGTGTTAGCGTTGCTCCCGTATTTTTTTTTTTTTTTGTTTTGTTTTTTTGTTTGCTTGGGGCGAGAAAGTGACTCTGCACGGATAAATAGGCTTTAGTGCTGCAGGAGTCCTGCGGCAGTGGAACACAGACTCATTCTCTCCCCCCCAGGTGGTGCCGCCGCCTGTGGTGGCAGTGAAGCAAGGGCCGTGACCACAGCCTTTCAGTTGGTGCTACCCCAACAGGAGAGATGAGGATTGAGATAAAAGGGCACCCCCAGCTCCCGTCTGAACCCCCCACCCGCTGCGTGCAGGTGCGCTGTTAGTGGGGCACCAACAGTAACACCCAGGTGATAAGGCTGAGAGGGAGCAAATCAAACAGAAGAGAGACACGGCGGCCTCCATCTGGCACAGCTGTTCGTAGTTTAGCACTCTTTGTTTCTTTACTGAACCAGATTAGATCAATAGGTTAATGATGTATATCTGCCGTCTAATCAAAGTGGCCCAAACCTTAAACACTTTAAACAAAAGAGACATGGCAAAGGTAATATGATGTAATGTCACAAAATAACGTCAGATAAGCGCAGAAGATGCAGCGCACAGATAAAACAAAATGAGCTTCTTTGCTGTCGGTAATTTCCTGGCAATATTGCAGCGCTTGGATATAATTAGCGCCAGAGATATTTTTTTTAAAAAAGCAGCTAAATTTCCAGAACACTGAGGAACACCGGGCCTGGGTTTGTCTCACTGCTATATCTACCAACCTGTTTCTACAGGCAGCGGGGCCATTTAGCTAGTTAAGCTCGATGTACTGCCAAGCAGACAGCAGCTGGAGAGCATGCAGCTGAAATTGTACAGGCATCATTTGGCACGGGCAGGACATTCACAACAAAATAACTCCAAGCTTAGCCAGATGGGTAATTGATGAGGATCATAGAAATAGGTAAGAAAAGCGACATCTCCGATAAGACCAAGAACCCAAATACGCGCACTTAGGACAGAACGGGCGACTGCAAGTTACGAGTGTTATTTCAGGCTTGGATGGAGAGGAGAATAATTTGTCCATTTCATGGGCAGATGGAAACCAGAGTGACAGATGATTCACTTCATCTTCTCTTTGCTGTTATCTGCCTAATCCCATCCCAGATTCTTCCGTGATGTCTATAATAACACAAGCAAACGAGTACAAATGATGAGCGGTGCCACGGTGACGATGACAGAGAGCGTTCAGCTCATTTACTGAGAAAAAAAATGAGCAAAACCACAGAGAAAAATACGCCAAAACACCCCAATCTGACCCAGGTAAAGGAGTATTGTGATCAAAACACACATAAATGTCACAAGTACTCATGTAGCAGGTTGTAATGTTACATAATTGTATTGTTATTGTATTGCCAGTGGTGTATTAAAGGTTATTACACCTTAATGTACTCTAAGGACAGCTTGTTTACTCAGTGATTTATATATTTTAGATAACCTTGAATGTGCAGGAGGCGCTGGTTTACCAATGTCTTCTATTTGATATGGTCATTTAATCTTTATATATACAAAGTAAGCGGCTCCTTTAGCTTTGAAGTGTATGTAATGGAGTTAAAAGTCAAGAGCTGGTACCAAAGCACAGCACAGAAATACTTGTATGGCTTGGAACTGAACCTAAAGCACACTAATCAAGTGTATTAGCTTTCCACCAGAGGGGATACACATAATTAATTAGAGGTTTACATTATTTCCGCCTTCAGAAATGATTTGCTACTGTCCATAGAGAATAAATTAACGCCTGTGCAAAAAAAAAAGAAAAAAGAAAAAAACAGCACTAATATCTTAAACCGTTGTAAGGACAAGGACTTTCAAAAGTGTTGACTAAAGGAAGTTTCAGGGCTGATGTGCACATTAAAAGACTAATATCTGCTGAGTACAGACACACAGAAACCACATCTTTATTCCCCTCTTTGGACCAATCACAAATCCTTCTGCTTTTCAGGATCTGGCTTACTCTGTTTACAGCCTTGAGCTCCAGCTTACATTAGTAAACACGCTGCTCATATATCTGGGTCCCAGTCGTCCTCTTCCCCCATCGGAAGCCAAAAAATATTTTATAGCTGATGATCTTTTTTAATAGATCCCAGGATGATGTGTCAGATGTGAAACGATGACAGAGATCACAGGAGTCATCATGTGGGACTTCTTCTCTCTCTCTCTCTCTCTGTCTGCTGATGAAAGAACAGATTTGGGGGCTTTGTGCAGAGAGAGAGATGAACTACATTCAGGTACAGGCGGCGCCGCGGAGCTCGCAGCCACCAGACAAAAGCATCTCGCGTCATTTGTAACACTACAGCAGAGAAAGTTTTCCCCTGCCCTATTTAAGATAGGGGCGGAAAAAAAAAAGAATGGTGGCATTAATATTTTATTATTTTACCCTTGCCCCATATGTCTCCATGAACCGCTCGCACCCAGGGTATAATCAGTGAAGGTGGTGGGAGAATTTTGCCCCCCCCCCGGCAGGAAGGTCAGTACGTCCTTCCTCCTGTAGGTGTCACTGTTACAACACCCGAGCCGCTGAGAGCCTCATCCGACGCTCCCACACTGCACTAATGAGTTATGGTGGCGGCTGCACACGCACACACAAAAGGAAAAAAAAGAAAAGCACCGCATTTCTGCAACGCTGAACACAAACTCAGACACATGGCCTGGACACACATACATGCTTCCCCCCCAATACTTGCGTGTGAGCACACACACACACACACACACACTCCCGGCAGTGAGGACCGAGGCGCTGCACTCGACGTATGAGAGAACTTCAGGCTCTTTCACTTCTTAGACAAACAGAGGAAGACAAGCCAAGCAATTTGGTCTGAAATAGCTGCAATAGTAAAGCACGTTTCACAGCTTTGAAGATTGCCCAGAAGCCCCCGCTGGTGTAAATGAGCTTTGCATCATTGCCATAATGGACCTTCGAGGCCCGTCGTGTTACTCAAAAGCTTCAGATGAATGGACTTTGGTGATTCGTGGATGCTCTTGTTGATATGTATGTGGACATAGGAGGTTTGCGTAACTTCCTTTTTTCCACTAGATCTCCCTCAAATCACATTTCATATCTCACAGAGCAGGCGGCACTGATTTATGTCGGGACGTAATGGTGCGGCCATAAAAACACACGACAGTACGGCATCGTGTCGGTGTTTGTATACACAGAGAGAGACAGAGAGAGAGGGAGAGAGGGAGAGGTGGTTCAGTATGCAGGCTTTGGATGTCTAGAGCTATATTTTTTCAGGAAATATCTCCACTGTCCCTTTGTGGCAGACAGTCACCTTGCCAGCGCTCAGGACGGCACCACCTGTCAGGGGCTCGCCTTGGGCCCCAGACAGAGCCCTCTGTGGTCGAGACTGGATTTTGCGGCGGATCAGTGGGATTTACAGGGACAAACAGACTGCCACTGTATACTTCCATGTGTGCGACAAAAAGAAAAAAAAAAACAAAAAAAACTCAATTTGGTTGTACAGCTCCTCATCTCCTGTATACCTGCTTGAATCCTGACGAGGACAGGGAGGGACAGCTGGGAGAGAGAAAGCGACAGAAGCAGGGTGTTTCAAGTTCAGCTCGGCAGCGGGAGTGGTTTTATTCAGCACTTTTTCTAGGAGGCAAAAAAAAAATGCTGTTTCTTACTCCTCCTAGATGATTTATAAGACAGTATTTTAATGAGATATGAACATGCTTGATTTTTTTTATCGCAGTGTGTATCATGTCTAATGAACTTGACCTTTACATTGGAAGAATAAGGTTTGGTCATTAACGTGGATCAGAGGAGATTAGACGGCAGTCGTTGCGATGACACATGACACAACCTTTTCTTGACCTTGTGCAGCCGTGCATGACTGTGTTTTTCAGAATTAGCACACTTGATATCAGGAGAGTGAAGCGAAGCTATAATCACTGTCAGCATCAATTCTTTTCCCACCAAAGACTCCACGGCCGTGCTATTAGCGCTACGAGAACTTCTATCTAAATGCTAACATGCTGACGGCAACAAAGCTAACATGCTGGCGTTCAGCAGACCTGTTTACCATCTTAGTTTAGCATGGTAGCTTACATAAAAATAGCCTAATTAGCATGAAACACAAATGACAGCTGACACATGTTTGTTAGTGAATTAGCTGATGCGGTGGACAAATAGATGGCTTGAGATGCAAAGTTAAGGGATCATCCAAGTTATTATAATGCAACCTAAGGGGAGACAACACCGGATGAAAATACAGCGAATCACGAGTGGATAATTGTGATTTTTTTTTTGACAATCTATGCAGCAAACCCAGAAATTAATATCACCCCATTTCAACCGTATTTTGGATCACTGCAGAAAATAGCAGTGAGCAAATATTGATGACACCACTTTTATGATTTTTGAAGCAGCAGAAGCACAAGCTAATGTTAAAGGTTAACGCTAAACTAGCCTACACAACAGTTACACATCTTCACCACCACTTCACTCACCGGCGCTGTATTAACCACAATTTACTCTGATTGTATTATTCTACAAATTGGAACATTTTGGGTAAAATAGTCTGCAGGTAAATTCTCCCTGTAAAAGACTGACGGAGGAGTGGGTGGGTTTCGTCTCTCCAGCGCTGACACAGCGACGAAACAAAATGTGGAAACAAGTGCAGTTATTCAACGCTGGTGTGCTCCTCGTTTAGAAGCCTCGCTGGGGGCTGACACGGTGCGGCGGAGTCAGTGGAGCGCTTGATTGAATGGAAAGTGCCTCTTGTATTTCGCGTCACTTAGCATTGTTTATCTTAATACTAATTGGTTAGTTACCACTCAATTGGAGTTGGTTTATCAAAAGCAGAAATGCACTGAAACTGACGTCCCTACTCTGCACCGAGGGGCGAACCCACCGACCGATCAGCATTGCAAATCCCCCTGAGCCGTACAAAACACTGATGTTTTAAATTAATTTTTAAAAAGTGAGTGAATGGAATATGAATGCAAGTGATGACTCATTGTAAAGCAGCATTGCCAAACTGCACGCGTTCACTTTTAAACATAGGTATTACAAGCCTCTTATGCAACACAATGTGATGACAGTTTTATTATAGTCATTACGGTAACCAGTGCTGTTGATCAGGCAATGTCTTATTTGCCCCACACTGATGTATTGAACTGTTTACATTTTGAAGAGATTAGTGACAGACGGAAGGGGCAGTGACACTGGAGGTGTGTGCAGCAGCTTACGTATTAACACAAGTGTGTGTGTGTGTGTGTGTGTGTGCAGGAAGCCCTTGTACTCCCCACCAAAGGCTTCCACACACCATTCGACATACTCTCAGTTAAGACAACAGTGGCGCTGTTTGGAGGCTATGGGATAGAAAAGGCTGCGGTGGAAGTGAAATCTGAGATTCTCTGATAGCAATTAAGTGAAAGTGAACAGTGGCAAACAAATGATGAATTACACACTGCCGCTGTAGTTTGGATGCCAGTCACAATTTTTTTTTTTTTTTTTTTCCACATAATCTGTTCATATTGTTACCTCCCCGGCTGCATCCAGTAACTATCCCTGTTGCTATTGTGCCACCGTGAGATAAGACCCATATAGAAACCCAGATTGAATGTTACAGGAAAAAAGGGGTGAGAGCAGGTAATATACTGCGGTAATAAAGTCGACAGCTCCCATTAGAGAATTGAATTAAGCTCACAAAGCAACTTCTGGCTCGCTGTAACCGCCTCCCTCACCCCCACGTTAAAACCAGAACCACGGTTACATTTGAGACCAGCATGAAGACAGACTCTGTGTAAATTCACATTAACCACAAATCTCATAATGATTCAAACAAGAGCAAGCTAAAGTAAAGTGTGCACGGCAGCTGCTGTCATGGCTCAGCGTGGGAAGCTCAAATATTGTACTAATGTGTTCCAGGTTGTAAGTTGTAAAACAGAGGAATCTGACAGATGTGTTGTTATTTCACCATCTCAAGATCGGACGGCATATTTGATCCTCCATTAGCTTCCCATCAGCTAACCTTATCATTCAGTCACTTCCTAGCTGATTACTGTTTCATTGTGTTCCAACATAATAAGACAGGAAAGGTGTTAAATTAATTCTATCAGCGCACATGTTTTCACACTTTTACTGTCTCTTGAATTTAAACACACTGGATGTAATCAAACGCAATGTTAGTGACCTAACCGTCCAGATTTTCACTTTCCATCATCTTTTCAACTGGGAAGCAGTGAAATAATACCTAAAATCTATTGCGACTTTAGGGTTTAGGGGTTATTTCTCCGTGTGTAGAACAACACCTTGCCGTGGTCATCTACACATCAACAACTCAGTGAAAACGGGAACACAACCGAGATGACCAACCCGGCTCGGTAACTGCGCTCTTGGACTCTTGGGCCGCACTCCTCATCAATATCCACACTCATGATGAAGGAAGATCCACATTGCTGGTAGCTGACTGAAGTTTATTCGTTCAAGTTGAGAGGGTTCTCTCCCTCTTGTGATCAAACGCTGGTCTGAAGCTCGAGGCCGATCTGTAAAGAATTCATAATTAATATTATATATCTTTCTGCAACAGCATCAGTTTTAGCCGTGAATTAGCAACTTCCAATTATGGGGACACCCACTTCTGGTTGAAGTCTCACACACTCATCATTAATTCACCTGTTTTAACAGACACAGGTTCAGATAATCATGTTCTCTCTCATCTTTACTCCTCGATGCAGCTTCATGTACAGTAACAACATTTTCGGTTCACCTCCCGCTCTGCAGCTTGTTGAACACCACATGTCTCCTATTGATTTTTTTATTTTTTTCCCCATGACTCCCAGACATTTCTACTGTCATTCAGGGGAAATTAAATAACTGACTGAAAGTGTGACAGGATTGTTTCCCTGTTCAATAACACGAGACATCCGGTAACCTGCTGCAATTCAAAACAGCCTGGCGCCCTTAAAATTCAACAATTCAGCACTGTCTCCTTCCTCACCGGGGAGTAGGTCTAATGTGACACCGCTGTATGTTTGTAACATGTTTCCTCTCACCAGTGGGGGCCGACTTGTCAGCCTTAATCTCTGGCCTCTCTCCCTGGTGGCTCTCTGCGGGCTCGGGACAATCAGCACTTGTGTCTGTCTGAGAAAAATGTGGTGCGAGGGATCTTTGACATGATGCTGAGGCTCCTCCAGGTCCACTCATCCCTCTCCTCCCTGGAGGAGGCCCCATGCAGGCACAGTGCAGGGCACAATGGGAGGGAATGTATGGTGCATTTGGAGGTCAAGCATATCCCTTCATTTTTAATAACCGTCTTGCGTCTGGGCACCTCGAACTTATAATATTTATGAAGCCTGTATCTGTTGCAGACAGGGTATAAAATGCAATAAATGCGACTATATTTCCTCTGGACTAATTAGGCCTGGAGTCATGGCTATCAGTGTGACCCTGGCGAATGAGACTTCCAGGGCTGGCCAGCGGGCTGAAGACAAAAGGAAATTGTGACATGCATAGCTCCCTGCATAATGGGCCCCCTCCCCTTCCCAAGCACAAGCTTCATGGTGGCTCACAGAGAATGTGCAAAAAAAGCAATTTTGTGTTTGGTTTACAATTGGAGTGTAAGGGGCTGAGCGATATGTATCACCGGAGAAACATTTTGCGCTCTGAAACCTCATAGCTGCGGTAGCTGACAGGAAATGAGACGGGGTTTTTCATTTCCCCGTTGCTATCTTCACCCACAAACTAAATAAGGACCCCCTTTGCTACCGGGGGCCTCGATTACATCCACCTACTTTTCACATTGCAAAAAAAAGAAAAAAAAAAAAAAAGGAAGAAGGCAGTTCTGTAATCAGGAATGTAATCTACATCATGAATTTCATATTCATGGTAAATGCTAAAAAGCAACAGGGTCAAGGGGGGGGGGGGGGGGGGGGACGAGCTGGTAAGATAATTGATTTCACTTTCTGGATAGTCTTGGTGCCGGTGGGAAGTGAGAAGGATGGAGTGATTGACACGTCGGTAAGCTGTGAAGATGCACGTTGAATGATGGATAGATGTCATCGCCAATGTAACAAGCAAAGCTGTCTGATTTTATCACCTTATTATGTCGTGGTGGCTGGCAGAGGGGCAAATTGCACATCTCTCGTCCTTGAGTCATTTCCCGCTTCCTCTGCTTGCATCTTCTGTCTTCCTTCTTTTTACAATCAATGCATGTATGTATTTAACTATAAACATCATCCGTCATATTTCTTTTAGTGTACAAGCAGATATCTGTGAGGGGTCATCCTTCACATCAAAACCTGCACCTGTTATGCGCTGTGCAGTCATTTTATATTTACTCCTCCTTTTTCTTCCCTGTTTTTTTTTTCCCTCCAGCTTTTACCTCCACTCCTGATAACTGCAGAATTCCTCTCCCAGGACGCCTCCCACATGCCCTCTCCCATTTGTCTCTCTGATTAATATAAAACTTGCTCCCACTTGCACTGCTATTTCACTGAAAAAACAAAAAAGCAATTGGTGGCTATTTGATTGGCCTTGGCCTTCGCGGATGCTGGGGGGAATAGAGGAGGGGAAAAAAAGCAAATGCATTTGATCTATTCATCCATCCGCATGGAAATCAATGGGCTCTGTCTGTCAGACACACCCCCACCATCCACGCTCACCATTTCTTTTCCCACCACAGGAATTCTGCCCACTGCAAGTGTGAAGTGGACACCGGCGGGGATGTCGTGTCCCACTGTTGGGTTAAACACTGTCATCCCCGTATATTCAAATGATATGATAACACCTTTAAAGATAAAAAGACTATCATTTCTCAGAAAATCCCCGGTCTGCTGTGAAACAAGATTAGAGCAATTTGTGTACGAAGAGGACGGACTGAGATGTAGATTGGCAGCTGTGAAGTTTTACAGAGCTTATTCAGGTGTACAGTACGGGTCGTCACGACGGCACCGCATGCCTTTGTCCCTCTCCAAATGAGACTGGTGGCTTTGCCCCAGGCTTTATTGGCTGCTTGTTAACCTTTTAGATGGCTATGAAAAAGGTTACTCTGCTCATTGTTTTTCTGCGGTCTGATTTATGTTTACCCTCCTGTATGTTTATTTGCAGAGGCGAGGCAGGTGCACTTAACATGCAATCTGCTTGTGCTACGAGAGCGCAGAAGAAAGGTGACTGTCATCTCCTCTGAGGAAACAATGCTGTTACATGACTCAGCAGTATATTTTGTGGGTGATATTGCGAAAAAATATAGTAATATTACGGGGGAGTTGTGAGCACCAATATTGTGAAAAACCATGCAGTAAAGTACAACCAGCTGATATTCAGAAATTGAGCAAGGACACTGGCAGAACTGGTGCTGAATCACAGTTCCTGCTCAGGCCTGTGAGAGTTGACCAATAAGAATCAGCTGAGCTTTTTTGGGATGAGGGGCCTTACAGTGACAGGAGCGTTCAGACAGAGGGTGATTCAAAGTATATATGTATGAATTATGGGCTGAGGAATGGCAAAAACTTGTTACTACCAATTAATTACTTATTACTCAGATATTAGTTACTGTTTTGATAATGAGAGTACAAAACACACTGATGACTGGAAAAACCAGCAAGAGACAGGTAGATTTTAAAAGTGTCCAACCAAACAGATCACCCCCGTGTGTGTGAGAGTGGTGTGTGCTACGTTCCATGAGCTCACTTTGCTTTTTAGTCTCATAAATATGTACATACACAACACTAAAATCTAATCTAAATGTACCTCAGTTAAAACACTGCTCACTGCCGTGGGTGTGCTTTGGGCTAACGTAGCAGCTAAACAAGAGTCCTTCTCTTTACTGCGAGTGCGGCCTGCGGTTGTCATCGCTAATTGTGACCAATGGTTTATAAGAGTGCACAATCATGTACATGTTATCATAATGTACATGAACAACGAACGTGGCTAGTTTAAGTACCACTGTAGGCGCATGTTAAGTAATCGCTTCAGCTTTAGCTAAACATCCAGTCAGGCATATGCTACAGATGCAGGCACCTTTGTTTTTCCCTTTTCTAATATACATGCATATTACTTTCTGTATGTATTTAATATAAAACAAATTGCTTCTAGAATAAATTACGAAAACCTTGTTTTGACAACCGGGCTAATGAGTAGCTTTGGATTCCCTCTGCAAAATAGTTCCTCAAAGCTGCTTCAATAAACATTTTTAGATTAATAATCAGATGAATTTGCTTGTTTTCGCAGTCCCCATCAGCACTATGTTTCAGAGCTGCTTTTTTTTTTTTTTTTGTAGTTGAATTTACCAGCTCATTGTTCTGGTTTGCAACTGTAACATTCCCTTCACTTTCCCGTGGACAGCTCCCTCTAAACCCCGCTGCATGCTCTCAGATGGCAGATGGACAAAGACAGCAACTAGCTAGATAGGGATGTATCTAGATGCTGAATAGCCAGTGATAAGAAGCATATAAGCCTGTAAACAAGGTGATATACAGTACGGGCCAGTGGAATAAAGTTGGAACTGGGTGACATCAAACCGGCAGTTTCCTGATTTGTTCCCCTCTTGGCGATAACTCAAAATGTTGCCTGCCAAATATTAAAGTGTTAGTGGTTATATGTGCACTGTATCTTGTGGTTTTTAAAAGGTCTGTCGTTACTTTAGGCTATGCTTCGAAATTTAAACTGTCCTAACCACTCCAGAGTTATTTTACTTATCTCTGAACGTGGTTATCGCCAAAATGCTCTGAAGACCTCCTCCGAGTGAGCCGCTGCAGTGCAGTCTGAAAGTCCCGGTGTTTGGTAGCCTACAGTATTTCCACAGGTGCACAAAAATAAATAAAAATGAGTTCAAACTTGCCCCGATTAGTTGTACGGATGTGTCATTAAATAATTTTTTTTGCATTTCTAACCTAATTTATGTGACTGCTTCAGGGACAGTCGATGTGATGGTCACCTTTCGGCCCCGGCGTGTAACATAAAGGATGTAGAGAAAAGCCGAGCGTTGGCACCGGTGCACATTTTGGAGGGAGAGAGGGACGCGGAGTGAAATGCTGATTGAAAAGAGGAGAAAATCAATCAAGCGAGCCCCGTCTGATTGACAGCTTGCCAAGGTGTTTTCTGTGGAGGTGTCAAGAACAGCACAATTGCTCTCTCTCTCTCTCCCGTCCTCGCTCTCTCTTTCTCTTACCCCCTCTCTCTCTCTCTCTCCGTCTCATCCATCACTTGCCTCTTCACCCATCATCACACTGTCGTCTCCTCCTAAAATGTCTCACCAAACTCCCCCAATATCTCTCTCACTTTTCACTCCATTGTTCCTCCTCTTCAGCTATCCCTCGCACGCCCTCCCACTTTCTCTTCCCAGCCGCTCTCTTATTTCCTTTTTTTTTTTTTTCGCGCAGAGATGCATTCATTGCCAGCCATTTAAGGGCTACAGACTGACACTCCTTTAATCTTGTTGTTCTGTAACCTTCAGAGGGAACGAAAAGAGCTGCTTCACTTGTGCTACCTTTAAACAACTGCCCCCCTCCCCCACCACCTCCAAAAAAAAAACCCCATCCTTTATCCCCACAATTTCTCATTACTCAACTCCAGTGAGGTGGCTGTTTTCTTGTTATTTGTTTTCATTATGCCCTCAAATGCATTACAGTGGCAGGATGGACAAAAACAGAGCGGAGGGAAAAGGCAATCGGCCACCACGAGTCGCTGCACGCAGAGTCCCAGCACGGCGCCGAGAGAGAGGGCATGGAGTGCATGCAAGGATATTTAAAATACGAGGGGTGTGGCCACATTCACAGAAACATGTCCAGAAAGTAATTCTATCACTAATGGCGGCGTTGAAAAAAAAAGAAAAAAGAAAAGCGAACTCGTTTTCCTCATATGATCTCGGCTCATTCGTCTCCTAAAGGGCAAAGTGTTCAGTTTCAATCACTTCTAACATTTCGCTCGGAACTTTGTGAGCGATCGTCCGAACTCTCCGTCTTTGTGAAAGGTGGCAGGGAAACGAGGCTCGGGCGCCGCATCACAATTTCATATCACCATGGTGGAGCCGTGTTTGCTGTTTGATAATACCCGGTGACATCAGTGACACTTTCTGTTTGCCGATGATAAAGGAAGGATCTCGCTTTTTTTGTTTATATTCTATTTGTATATGTTATTTGTATTTTTGCTGTGATAACAGGTTACCTTGTTTCACACAGGAGGAAACAATCCCACACAAAATTGCACAAGTACAAAATCATCCCACTACTGAAAAGCAAGTGTTTTTTGTGAGATGATGCTGCCCGGATAATCTTATTTTTTGTCAGTATAAGAAGAAAGAAATAAAGTTTGTATCCTCATATGTCTTGTTTGTCTTGTTATTTTCCACTTCCTGTCTTTGTCTGTTTACTTTTTCTGTGCTCACCTGTACTCCAATTATCCATTAGCCCTTGTGTATTTGAGTCTGTGTTTTTCCTTAGACTTTCCTTGGCCTGCACTTTTGGATTTTAGACTCATAGCTCACTTTTTGTTCTTTTACCTTCCTGCCTCTGTGTGTAAAGTAAACTGTAAATGTAACAAGTGAGATATGTTAGCAGCTCGGTGAGGCTGTACAAAGGCTGAGAAAAGCAATTAATGAATGAGATAAATGCTAGCCTCAACAGCCAAAGCTTACACCTGTAATACCTGCATGCTAACTAATTAGCACTAGATGAAATGTAAAGGCGTCGCCATCACAATTAGGGATGTTTGCACAAAATGTCAACAGAATCCATCCAACAGATTCCCCGGACGAAAGTGGTCAACCAACCACAGCTTTGTAAACGTGCTGTTTGTGTTGATCTTCTCCATATTTCAACCGATAACATAATTTCTCCAACCTAAAGCATAAATCTGCCAGAGCAGGATGAAGCTCCAAACATCTTTCTCTGAAATCTGAGATCCTCTGTTCTTTAAATCTAAAATCCCCTCTGCCTGTCCCAATTTCTCTCCCTATTTGCACTGTAAGAAAGCAGTTCCTGCCTCAAACATGGCAATTTAACATAATCCAGACAGCAATTACGTCTCTACTATCTCCAGAGGTATGTGGAAAAGCAAATTTAGTCTAAATAAAGCACCTTTGTTGGAGACAGCTTTGCACTGCTGCTGCAATTCACAGACATTTGACTTTCGAAAAAGGCTTTTCAAGCAATATCATTGAAGAGCTATGTGCTATTGTGCACTAATTTAGTGTATGGAACAAAGGAGATTGCGGGGGACGTATATTTTGCAGTTTGTCATCACCTTTTTTATATTTTGTACTGCACATTCTTACACATTTCTTTTTTCACACCTGAACTGAATGGTGATTTCAAACGTGTCTGAGCTCCATGAAGATACAGACATATGTATTTTTACCTGATGGAATGATTTGCCCACAATTTTCCAGCCATAATCCGTTTTAGAACCGTTTTAGCTGCCTGCAACTGCTGTAAAAGCCAGTGTAATATTACTTATGCACAGTACTGTGACTGCATGTTTTTTTCCCTCCAGTTTTTTCCCTCAGTCCTTGAAAATGTGTTGAAGGTAAAGCAGAGCAGTTGCTTTGTGTCAGCTGCCTCCATAAGAGCCTGCACCGGTGCGAAGGGATGGGAATCTGGGAATCAAGCCCTGTTGAAATGACTTGTCAGTCAGTCCACACTTCTGTATTAAAAGTGCAGAGAAGACATATTGACTCAGCCATCCCTAAGTGCCCTTGCTGGCTGGCTGCTAGACAGAGGGAGACTTGATGCTAATTATAATGGGAAGACAAAGTCTCCCCAGCGGGCAAGTAAAGAGAAATATAGTAGGATCACCAAAATGATGAATCATGTCTTTTAGTTCCGCAGCTACAAGGAGTTCATTATTTTATCACTCACTGCTCTCAGCATGCAGTCATTTGGAACTACAATGATGAATTGTGTTTGTTAAACAATACCAACCGGAGCAAAGTTTTTTCCTCGGGGCAGACGACAGAGTGTGTTTCTTCTTAATGATGACACCGGACCTTGTGACGCACCAGAGCAGAAGGTTGCATCACAGTAAAGGCAGCAAATTTGAATTTAAATTGCCGACGTGCTTTAGACCTAAACATTAAAGAGGTAGTATTTATGTCGTTTGGAAAAATGGGCTCACATTTTAACTTTAAAAAGACAACATTCAGTTTTACTGCTGTCTCTTTTCCACTTGCATTTCTTCTTTCTTCAGATGGGATGATTTTAATGAATTATTGTTTACTTCATACGACCTTGATGTGACAGTATTTTATTTTGTTTTATTCACAAACACTCAAAAAAAAAATCTCCCGTAATCCTTAATACCCCATATTAAAGAGGACTTACATATACTGGGGAGTATGCTTACTCACTTTTTATGCAAACTTTTGTGAGGTCATTATTTCTTCCATGTGGATCATAGCCAGGAGGTGGTTTTCCTAAAGCAAACACCTTCTCACTCCCAGCTTATCAAATTTGGCCGCTTGGATCAAACTATGACTCTCCACTAGCTCCTCTAGCATCAGTTTGTAGGTGTGGGTTTCCACAGTAAAGTCAGGACCGATACATCATATGAAACATCTGGTTTGACTTTGAATTGTAGCGTAGGTGTCGTCAGCACGTTTACGTACATTACCTTCCTTACTTTTGGTCAAGAAGTCGTCGTATTCCTTCTCAAACTGTACGTCACTTTTTCATTCCTGTCTTCGGGAACAGCAGCCGACGGTTAACTCAACACCAACACGTACAGGTCAAAGCTGCCACACTTCAGCTACGGTCAGGAACGGCAAGAAGATGTGAAGGGAAAGAAATTCTCCAGACTTAATAATAATAAAGCTCAATTTTTGTGAGTTGTTGAGTTTTATGAGTGCTATAACTTCATAAACTTTGTGAAACTCTGACAAATTCTGATTTATTTGGCCGTTGGATCGGTCTGTAAATGTTGAACATTGAGTTCTTTCCCTCTTTGTGTAAAAACAAAACAAAAAAAAAACCCCATCGTGTCCATTTGTCCCAGCAACACAAGGGATGAAAAGCCTCATAGTTTATTACAAAGTCAGGGCATTTGATTTATTGATCGCTGTCGGGATCTTCATTGATCTACTAGAAATACTGCAAAAAAGCTTCTAAAACAACTCACCAAGCCTAACTTTAGTTTATCTTTTCATCGAACTCTCAGCAGGCCGGCAGATAAGTAAAATGTCAAACCACTCCTTCAAAAGCATAGTATCTATGATGAGCCTGTTTAATCATTATAGCACTGCTCTGTTTTGATGACTTTATCAGAACTATGGAGTGTAAACTTCATCCTAGAGGGACCACACTTTCCACCTCAGTGGCTCAGCCGTCTTCTGATAATTGCGTCTTGAAATTGTGTTTATAAGAAACAAATGTCACGGGCGTCTAGAGGTAGTTCGGGAGGCCGATAGCTCGCCTCGCACCGCACCGAGGGACGCTTCAGTAAGTCAGTTACAGGAATCTGAAGACATCCCCAACAAATATGACTTGTAATCACTCTGTCTGATTTGGTGGAGCAGAAAATGAGAGTGAGACATCTGATTTGTTAGGCTGTCGAATCAAACATTACCTTGCTATCCATCTGCTATTAAATAACTGTCACGTTCACGTTATCACTGCAAAATCTTACTTGCAAAAACAAACAAAAACCTTCAATGCAATTTTAATGAATGCTGCAACTACATATAATTAGCATATCAATTATCTAAAAAAATGTACCATGTTCCCAAAGAGTTGCTTTTATTTAAAAAAAAAAACCCAAAAAACGGCAGATTGAATAAATGTAAGATAGAAAAGTTTCAGCACAGATGAGGAAAATTTAGCAGACATGAAATGGGGAAAACTTGAAGACGGCTGTCGCATCAGATAAAAAGTAACTGGAATGAAAGACGAGAGAAAAAAAAGAATAATCAATGAAAAAGCAAGGGAGTAGAAGGAGGAGATACTTGTGATGTGAAGGCAGTGGAGAGGGAAATCAATAAGACCGGTCTTCTGATTAGAGACTCCCAACTTAAATGTGATAGTACAGTCCTCCTGAGGATTGTAGTGTCTCAGCGATAGTCTGCGGCTGCGACAGATGAGTTGAATCATCAGATCCTCTCCGGTCTGATCATCTCCGCGGTCCAATATGGTTCCATTTAGAGGGACGTTTCCTGGCCGAAGCCCGTCCGGGGGCCGAGCGCAGTGAGCAATTCTCCAGTGAGAGTGGTAGTCATTCAATGTGGTATGATGCAGGGGTGAGTGGAGGAAAAAAAAAAAAAAGGTATGATTGTTGAGACGGTAAGATTAGAAGAAAAGTGTCGAGGGTGAGTAGAGGTGAAGGAGCCAGGGGCAGCGATGAGAGCCCAGGTGAAGGCGAAGAAAGGTGCAGTAAGAAGAAAGGAAGAAAGATGTAATAGAAATGAAAGGGGCACTCCTGCTGTTGATAATTGGAGTAGTGATGTGCCAACACAGTCTGAGAGGTTTTCCACCTGAGGGTACTATACCACAGGGGCCCAGACTCTGAAACCACATTACAGCCCTCGTGTGCGCACTAGCCTGTTTCTTCCTCTGGCTGGAGCTCGAGAAGGAGGAGAGAGCAGAGCTGAATACTTGAGAGAAAAATACACTTTTCGGCTCTTTTCTGTCCATTTTCGGGAGGGCACATGGTTTTTTTCTTTTTCTTTTTATGGCACAAGCCGACTGAGTTTGAGATATCATCCGCGTGGCTGATTCCAGAACTGCTTGACGAATAAATGCTTTTAAAACTTTGTTTCAGATTTAAAATCAGATGTAGGACAAGGAATGCTGTGCAGGAAAACATCATCACCATCATTATACATTTGTATTTAAGTCTGAGAGACAGAGCTGAGGGCAAAAAAACCCCATTTTTTTGTTCAGCATCAAAATTCATTCCTTTACTTGTCTTGACGCTACTTCTTCATCCCCCCACTGGACATTACAGCGACTCACTATCACCTCATGGTATTGGACAGGCTAGCTGATTAGCATGCTAACGTCTGCAGATATCTTCACATTATGATAGCTTCTCTAACCATGACCATGGTTGTTGTCTAACCTTGATTTCCTTTTGTACATACAATGCGTTTAAATCTCAAGTGTTTATTACTGTTACCATGACAACAGAAGTTCCCATATTCCCAATATCTTTCCAATAGTGACTTGAAACAGTTTTCAGAGACAAAGAAACGTTGTCATGCAGGGACGTCAGTCAGTCTCGAGGGCGAAAAAAAAACCAATGTGGTTTGCTGTTTAATTCGGAGGACACATACACACGCACACACACACACACACAGAGACACACACACACACACACTGTAAGTGTCTGAGAGGCACTAAACAATGCCGCAGATCTGTTGTGTGTAACGCACAACAGGTTTTGGTCAGACCCCCGTGTTCCGTTGAAAAATGTCCCCAAGTCTTATTTATCATTGTATGACTCACTGTCAATCCCGGCCCATAATTTTCCGATCTTATTGTCAGCAATTATGTTACACATGGTGACAGCGAACATTCAAAACATCGCATGCAAGTGGGCACAAAGTGACATCTGTATAATTAACCTATTGTTGTGTGTCTGTGGGAGGCACAAACGGTGTCGGTGTTACGTAAGTCCGCAGCGTTCCATAGGAGTCACAGATTGACTGATGGTATGTGCAATCCAGACGCACTCTGATGGGATGTTGTGTAATCAAACTATCTGATTGTTTTTCTGCCTTTCAACCCTGGTGTGATAATGCAGACTTGACTTCTTTCATCAGTCGTGCACAGTGAGCCTAAACCTGTTTCTGTCTCGTGAACAAAATGTCCCAATGTGAAAATATCGAGTTATTTAACGACTGGTGCCTTCCTCTCCATCTTCTGACGTTTCATATGCACGTGATCTGAACGTGATATGATTCAGACGAAATCAGAAATTTAACGTAAATATCTGACTTACAGAAATGTAAGAGGCTGTTTTGTCATTCTGGTGGATTGGGCTGAACCAGGTTGCAGTATGTGTTACTGGGGTGCCTCTGTATATTATCCCTGCTGCTCTATCCACACTGTAGAGTAAGTGTACAGGGTTGAGAATAAACAAAGAGTCACAGGTGGATACAGGGAATACCCAACTATTAAAAATGATATGCTGTTCTCGCGGGCTGACACAGAGCTGTAAGTAAAACCTGTGAATATACCGTGTGCTGTATATCTCTTTCAATATGAGAGTATTTCACCATCATTCCATGTATCCATAACTCAAAGGTTATATCAGTATCGACGATGTGTCCGTGCGTATTCGTCTCGTGCTCACTTATGTTTTAGTGCCGCTGTTGAGAACGAGTGAAATCTTAACTTCTAGCTTCTTTTCCCGCTGTGTATTTACTTCACGGCGTTGTTTACAACCCCCTACAGTGAATTACATCGTCTTTTTTTGTTTTTTTTGGCCTCTCATCCAGTGTTCGAGATTTGTTGAAGCACCCAAGGCTACATGTCCCATTTTCTCTTGGAATTACCCCCTTTTCTCAAGCAGCTGTTTTCATTGGTTTTGGTCCCGATTGGTACATTACTGCTCTGGAAACCTGTGGCTGAAAGCTTTGGGACCAATTGTAATCTCTCGAGGGTCTCAGTGAAACTCTTACAGCTAATAGTTTCGCATGGGTCTACAATATTTGACTTGGGTTCTCTGAGCGCGTTTGGTAAAAATAAATCATTCCCCCAATACAGACGGGGAGGCGAGGTTTTAGGGCTTGTTCAGACTTTTTCTTCCGGGTTTCTCATGTTTCTTACGAGGACCTCGCGTCGGAGAGCAAACACTAACTTTAGTTTTGTCTTACACATTAAAATCCGAGGTCTCCACAGAGTCCATTTTAGTCTGCTGGCCTAGTTTCTCTTTCTCTGTCTCTCTCTCACCCCCCCTATCTTTTCCCCTTGAAGGTAACAGAATGTAAATCAAACAAAACAGCAGAGGATGCCAAACACATTACACATAGTTCCCTGGGGAGAACACACAATGTTCAAATATCTCTGCTTGATTTGTGTGAGAATCAAACAGTTACATTACCGCTTTCCGGGCAGACCTTCAATAGCCAAAGGCCGGAAAAGGAGCAATATTTTGCTGTAATTACTGCATACCTGCGGTGAAGAGTTACCAGGGCCTCGTTTATACACGGTCTTTAGATTTGTGCTTGGACTTAGTCAAGTACAAATCTCCATTTCCAACAGAGGAGATTGACGGTAACTAAGTAACTCTGCAGATTTTTTTGCCGCATCAGAGCCAAAATAGTGCATTTTTTAATGAATTTATTTTTTGCACCACATTTGGATCAGTAAAAAGAAAATGCTGAAAATCAGATCTGACAATCGGCCGGGTTGATAAATGTCTGACCCAACGTACTCAGTGGGACAATGGTTTCAAACTTTTGGTGTCCATCCTCTATAACACGTTTTATCTAATAGCTTTGTACATTTTTTTTATTATTAGTTCCCTGAGGTAATACGTTTGGCCTCTACATCAGGAAGTTAATGTGCACAACAAAGGATATAGTACATTAAAAACTCTTTCATCACATTATGTACCTGTGTGTTTCAATAATAATCGATAATTGTAACAAATGAACAAAGGCAAAGTGTGAGTATGTGTGATTTTACATGGCTTTCAGTTTTGGCTTTCACCAAAGTAATATTTTCGCACGGTATCTCAACTTTTCACAACACTATCCAACCGTATGCTTAAGTTCGATCCTTAAAAGATGCCGTGCGTGAAGGACGTGTGATCTCAAATCAGCTTTAACTGACAGAACCTGCCTTTTGATTCCCACGTATATAATGCAGCACACATTAGGATTTAATCAGGAAGAGCCTTCGACCGAAAGAGACAATCAGACTTTTAGTTTAGTTTATTTGGATCCACATTAACTTGAGAATTGCAGCTGGTATTTTCCCTGAGGCTTTGTACTGTGACAGTGCGATACAACTTTCATTTTAGCACATTAGTGAGTGTTTCATAATGTTGGGTACGCCCACTGAACACAGCCTAAAACTCTATACATGCTGTATGCTGAATACATAATGTGACCTGCTTATAGGCAAACAGACGCCAAATTTCCAGTTTGGTGTATGTGGTTCAGTGCAGGAACACCGAGATACACACACACACACACACACACACACACACACACACACACACACAAGCACAGCAACTCACACACTCTTATATAATGTGTATAAATTCTCTATCCCAAATCACCCCGAAACAGCCGGCTCTGACAGACGAGGCAGTGACCAGATAATAAAGTCTCTGATGTTTGTCTGCTTGTCCCTTCTTCCCTCTGCACGACTGTGCATAACTTGTATTAGGTGTGTACCTTTGCTGGTGTGAGACCTTTATGAGGCACATGCACATGCTTCCAATTCAACACCAAACACAATAGTATTAGTCAGATATGAGACGTACACCTGTAGAAGAGCAAACCTTCATATATTCTCCCCGCTGAGAGGTGACGAGGGGACACAGAGAGGTTTCAAACCTCTGATGAATTCATCTTCTTCATTCTTTTCCAAGAAGACGCTCTGTCCACCTTTTCATGTCACTCGTTCAGTCTTTCTGCGTTTCGGGGGGGAATTCACTGACTGTCATCTCTTTGCCTCTGTAATACCTCGTCAATAGCCATGTTTGGCCCCACAAATGAAGTCAGAATTGAAAAAGAATCACTGAGTGACTCCTCATTGCTCCTTTGAAAGGAGGATTTTTAAAGGATAAGCGGCCTAAACCCGGCTCTTTGTTATCGCGGCGAGAAACAGAGCGGTGAAACGAAGTGCACTAACAAGTCTGAGACTGTCCACAGGGCTGATCCATCCCTGAATCACTGACATTAAGATCACACTGGGGGACATAATGTAATTTACCTGCCTCATCAGCTAATGCAGCACAAATCCATTTTCGCCCAAACAGGAAGGGCCACATACATTACCTTGATGACCGTGCAGAGTCAAGGGGGAACGACTAATGAGACTAAATGTAATTACCGTCCACCTCCGATTTGAAAACAAAATAAACCCTCCCGCACTCCCATTTGGGGCCCCGAGCGCCGGGACGAGAATAAACCTTCCTGCCGTCACCGCTCAGTGCTACAATTGGCTTTCCTGCCACTATTTAGATCACCGTTCGGGGGCTCTTTATTACGATTCCCATTAGCTGATGGCTCGGCCACCGAAGTCTTCCTGACATCTATGAACTGATTAAAAAAAAAAAAAAGAAAAAAAAGAGGAGAGAATCACAGGAGGTGTTGAGTTATTGACATTCTAACAGTATCCCACAGAAACTTTCCGCTCGTTTTTCTGAACTGCTTAGTCAGAAGACATCTGAAGTAAATAAGATAAACGCCCCTCTCACCCAACCTCCTTCAACCCCCCGTCAGCCCGTTTCACTGGAAAACAATGTATTTCACTATGTTCAAAAGAAAGAAAAAAAACACCTGTGTTGTCTGTATCGCTTTCCCTCACACAAGGTGACTTCCACACTTCTGCAGGATTATAGCAATGTGCCATGAAGGTTAAAGTGGCGAGGTGTAAGATGAGTGTGCTCCGGAATTGGTGAAAATAGGTGTCCTAAAGTAAACCTGTCTTCAGATCAGCAGCTTTGAGCTGTGCGACGTGACGCCGAAATGCAACGTGTGCGGGGCGAGATGACAAAACTTAAAGGAGTTTAACATCCTGAAGGAAGTGACACGCAAAAAACCTGCTCTCAGTCTCGAGTCGCAAGACAAGAGTCTAATTTCCAGGGGAGACAAGTTCACCCCTCCAGCTTTTCACTGATAGTGTTTATCCCGAGTGCGATTTATTTATTTTATTTATTGCTGTTATCCCTCGTTTAACGTATCGAGGAGGAGAAAGTGGAGTTGATGATCGTGTGGGGGTATGAATAATTAACAGGAAATAAACAAATAAAATAATAACATCAAGAACAACAAAAAAAGAGAATAATCTTATCGTATCCAACAGCTGCGTTGATACCCAGACACCCCCACACCCTTGCCTGGTAAATAAAAAAAACCCCTGTCCGTGCAGTTAAGCAGCTTATAAATATTTGTAATTAAAATCGGAGGGGGAAGGCAGGCGGAGTGGCATCTTTATCACTGGAGACACTGCTGCTGCAGGTGTCTTTGATGCCCAGAAAGGCGTTTTTTGATCTGACAGTGCTGAAGCGCCGAGACGCCAATCGGCTTGTCCCGCTCGGCGGCTCCCTCCCTGCTCTCGCCTCACCTCGCATGTTGAAGAGTTCATTACCCATTTGTTTTGCATTTTCATCTATTTCCACCAGACCTTTGAAAATCTCGTCAGACCCGAACCTTTTAATTATTCATCGACACTTTAAAAAAAAAAGAAGCACTCCTCCTATTTTAAGGACATGACAAAACTTTGTTTTTTGCAGATGTGGGCACAAAACCATGTCCAGCTTCAAATATTTGCACCCATTTATAACATGAGGCATAATTGAATTTTAAAAGCTGCGACGACCGATATCATGTATTTGATTGTTGGGTTAAATGATGACAGGCACGCTTGTAATGATAAAGATGCAGAAAAATGTTCGGCGTTTTAGTGTTTTCCAGCTCGCTGTTCCGGTTTTTTACGTTAACTCTCCGATTCCACAACATCTCACCGCCCTCATCGGCAACATTTTCAAGGTTTTCAGGGAAAAAGCTCTGAAAACCTGCTGCATGCTAACAGGCTCAGATTCAAACAGCCAGACACAGTTAGCAGGTAAACAAACTGGAGTGTTGAGCTTCTTAAGAGCCAGATAAATCCCTCAAGATTTGACAGAGGCTAAACTAGACCCTGTAAGGATATCTGGTTTCTTTGGATGGCAAAAAAAGTGAGTCCAAATTAGTGTTAATGCTGCTTATGTGTCTGCTGAATGTGTAAATAGGCAGCTGTTCCTGCTTATGTGTGCCGTAACAGCCTTTTTTAAAGCAATGTCAGTGGTGAGAAAAAAAAAAAATCAATTATTGCTGCTTCAAGCACAGTGCTGCAATTTTGATGAACCGAGATGGCCCATTAAATGAAAAGTGCTGCCACGCCGCAAAACGCTCCAGCAGCTTTTGGATTATTTCAGTGTTTTTTTTCTTCCTCCAACATTTAAAATGCAACATCGTACGCCAGCGGTGCGAAGCTGCACAACCAGCTCTTGAGAAACAATCCTGGCGAGGAGTTTTTTTCATTGCCTGATAACGGTTGTTGTGTTGCTCCACATAACGGAGAGGAACACACGGGGAAGATAAATGGGGGCGAGTGGAGGGGAGCAGGAGGTTGTGGTTGAGCTGATGGTTGGTGATCAAAAGTCATACTTCTTGTTTTGTCGTTCTCTCAGTTTAACCCTTTCTGTCGTGTGTGACCTTCATTGCCACCGCTGGCAGTTGATATTCTGACTCCGGGTCTGAACAGAATACTTTCGCTTGGTGACACTTTATGTATGTTAATCCTCCCAGCAGCTTGTGTAGGCTGACGAGATTAAAACCATGCAGATTGTTTACAGATCATGTGTTTTTTATGTTGATCATCTTTGTGTCATATTTATTATCATGTGGTGTTTGATAGTTGTGGGTGGGAAACGAAAAATTAATGGCAGGTCTCATGTTGTCACCATAACAAAACAAAACAAGCACTGAACACTGGAGTAATTAAAAAAGGTCAACAATAACTTGTTTTCCTTAGAAATGTGAGAGAAACAATAAGGGAATACAAATATTAACTATGACAATGTTAACTATTATGTGCACAGGGCCACCAAATCACATGGCTTAAAACTCTGTGCAGTCCACTTTGCAGGGAATTACAAAGCAACTGGAGCAAACCTATTAATAATCACACTCAATCCTGAGTGAGTGATACAAACAAAAGTGGCTGGTTAGCGTGTTCACCAACTCCTTTCCTCATTCTCTGACACATCACCCATGTTCCCTGGGAGTCATCGCATAGAGGGGGTTTAAGGGGATGATGCCATGGGAAAGGTGACTAGTTAGAATATGAATAAAATTATAGATTTGTCTGGGTTTAAATATGATCGTAAACACTCACAAACATCGTATTAACACCCTTTTCAAGACACTGAAATGACAACCAAAGGCACCGCTGGGTATTCAGCTCAGGGGATAGCTGTTACAAGTTTGTTTGAGCTACATTTTGCAACCACAACAGAGAAAATGGAGGGAGTGTGAGAGAGGGATGGAGAGAGAAGGAC
Source organism: Acanthopagrus latus (assembly GCF_904848185.1). NCBI lineage: Eukaryota > Metazoa > Chordata > Actinopteri > Spariformes > Sparidae > Acanthopagrus > Acanthopagrus latus. The sequence continues at coordinate 5,252,856 of NC_051046.1, read as the reverse complement.
ACATAAATACCACCGCCCCAGAGGATAGTCCGTGGCTCTCCTCCAGCATTTCACCTGCTACAGCCATCTTTGAAATCAGCGAGTCATGCCTCAGCCAGGCCAACCATTCCCACGTCTGGACATAACAACAGAGTCCAGCTTCTGTTTATGTCTTTCGCTTGGCTGGGTATTTTCTCCCTGATACTGCAGAAGAAGCCCAATTTATATAGGGTTCGAGAGCGTGCTCTGGTGATGAGTGTGAGCGACAAACATTTTCACATCAGATGGATATATAGCAGGCAATGCGACAAAAGTGTTGCACACGTGAACATGCACCCATCAGTGATAAGTGATCAAGGAAGCTCGCTGTGGACGAGATGACTGGATACGCGTATCACTGCCAGCGCAATACATTATGCCCGTGGGCGCGCTCGCTCCACGTTTGAAACACTGCCGTCAACAGGAAAGCCTCGCTGCTTGTCAACCATGATTAATGTGAAGTCCCTCAAAAACAGGGGAAATGCATCAGAGAAACTTCCAATGAGAGAAAGGTTACCGAAAAAAAATACAATTGCAGTGGATGAGGACATCGCTGGGTTCCGTTCAGTTTTTCCCCCCCATCTGTCCCCCATCATCCCAGATGCTTTGTCTCGCAAGAATTATGAGACCTTTCTCTCATGAGGAAATTGCTTTTACAGCAACCTCATCCCGCTCTTCAGGCTTCTTAGCAGCCATCCAGAATGTGTGTGTGTGTGCGCGTGTGCGTGCGAGCTATAGGAGTGCTGACACAACTGAATATAGTGCCACTCTTCCTGGACCTAACACAAGGTGATAGCGCGTCCTGTCACACATTCCTTCTCTTCTAATTTGTTTGTGTCATCCCTGCGCACCTGCTCGTGTCATTTCATGTTGGAGATTGAAGCGTAAGAGGCAGCTGGTTTATTTTTCATCTTATCTGATAAGGTTGTTATTAACACTGGCGCTGCACGCATTGTTTGGCTGTGTCACTGACGTGATTGATATTGTGTCGGAGGCGACGGGGGGAAAGTTTCCCGGCGCCAAATGAATGGGTGACTCCCAAAATAAAAGGAAATGGAAGATGAAAATCAGGAGCTATTATGATGGGGAACATTAGCAGAACAGCACAGGGCTGCCATCCGTCTGTGAAGTGACCTTTCTGGAAAAATGTGGTTGGTAACTATCATTAACCCCCATCTCTCTCTCTCTCCCCCTGTCTCCCCATCCCTCCGTCTTATTCCTCCTTTTTTTTTTGTGGATTACATTTTTTTTTTTTTTTTTTTTTCATTTTTCACTGAAGCGTAAATTTGGTGGTGCAGTGTATTTTTTTTTTATGTGAACAACTCAGGGGTATGACCCTAAGGGGGAAGATTGAAAGACACTTGTCTGAAAGAGACATAAAATCAAATAAAGACCTGAGCTGACTGTGAGCCCGGGGAGCGAGCCAGGAGCTCGGGAGACCTGTGTGAACCGGAGAGCAGCGAACGCACCGAGCGAGAGGGATGCAACAGTAAATATCTCAGCGTGACAGAAAAGAAAGAGAGCAGTCGGGCGCAAAGTGCTGGCACATTTATTTATTTTTTTAATATTCACTCTTCTTGTTCTGACAAAGGAGCTTATTTGTGGTTCATAAGTTCAGCGTTAAAATGATAATCCTTGAAAGAGCAGTCAAATATATTTCACACGGCAGTTTTTTTCATAACATTGTGACGTCAGACTCAAAATAAACAAGAGATGTGTGTTTTTCTTCTTTGTCATAGCCTGATGGATTTATTAACCACAGTGCAACGGACTAATGTCGTCTCTGCATCTGAAACCCATCAATATATTACCTCCATAGCAAATAATGTTATTGTAGTTATAACTGGAATTGTAATAATGATTTTGTAGACTGCTACTATTGAATGTTAGTAAAATGGTCGGAGTGAATTTAATTTCAACCCTATTGAGCAGAATACACTATCAAGGGCTTTTATTGTGAAAGGTTCATACAGTACACTAAACAGAGAGTCTGTCTTTATGCACTACAGTTATAAGTTTGAATATGAAAGTGTAGTAGCCTTTGGCCTGTACTGTGTCCAAATCAATCTACGAACACATGAGGCTCAGGATGTTGAGCAGGTCGTCTAGTAATTGGAAGGTTGCTGGTTTGAATCCCCCAGCTTTCCTAGCTGCACGTCGATGAGCAAGATGCTAAACCCCAGATTACTCCACATTGATTTCAGTTGGCAGTTTGCATGTCAGCCTCTGCCATCAGAGTTTGAACGCGTGTATGGATGTGTTGTAAAGTGTCTGTAGACTGGAAGAGTGCTATAGAAATGCAAGTCCAATTACCACAAACCATGTTTGTATGTTCACCGTTCTTCAGCTCCCTTCATGTCTGTGCTGCAGCTCCAGCTGGATATATACCTGACAAGTTTTGCAGTGTAATGATGGTTGCAGCTAATGCAGCCTTAAGCCACTGGCCTCAAGCAGAGGTGCAGAGGTGAAGAGCAGGTGAGACAGACTCCATCCGTTCTAACTCAACACCCACACATTGTGGTTTTTTTTGCCCTGACACTTGAGTCAACTGATGTTGACTCAAGTGTGACACATGCTGTCTCACACCTTGAGCAGCTCCCTTTGGGCGCACAAAAAGTTCAATTGTACAATTGTTTTTTCACATATGCAGGACGCTGTAAGCAAAGTCTGACTCAAGATTTTCAGCGCTTATGGCGAACAATTTCTTAACAATTTATTTGACAAAGAATTCTGGGGCTTATTATTAAAACAGTCGAGACATCACCGGACAACCAGGCATTCAATATTTATATGATAACTCAAAAGCTGGACTTATTTATAATTTTATATTCACAAAAAGAAATAAAAAAGAATCAATAACCAAACTAATTAAAAGCATTTAACTAGTGAAACATGAGTTGACTTTTATTTTGAAGTAGGCTAATCACAGGAAATGGAATGTGTTCATTGACATGTCCAGGAGCACGATCGCTGTTTGCTAACATGTTTTCCATATCGACTTAATAAGGTGATAACGTGTCATTATCAGGTGTGTTCATGGATGGTTCTGCTGCCACCAGCTGCCCAAATAACCCAAGAAACAGGCACAAAATGGCGCGTTGTCTCCTTAAATGTATGTCCTATACAGAGTGGACAAAGGTTTTATAGGTTTTTTTTTGGCTACAGCTCTCACCTGCGGGTTGCCATCACGTGAATGCGTGTACACGTGGCCACCTGTGAAGGGAAGTCCTGGTCCTGCTGCTGCCAGACGGGACAGAGAGCGAGCACACAGAGTGGACCACAGGCAGAGCTATCGATCGGTCTCGTCAAGCTTCGGGGATATAGATGAGTTACAAAACCCCCATTAATTACAAATCACTTCTGCCACCAAAGTCTATTAGAGCGAAAAGGCAGCAAAAAAGTCTGTATCAAACAAAAAAAAAAAGTGATAGGGCATGCACATTTCTTCTGTTTGACAGTCCTGCTTACATCGCCCTTCATCTCCAGAGTTTTTTTTAAGCGTTTTATTTTTTGGCAAGTCATGTTTAATTAAAGCTGTTTGTTCCTCTGTGATTATTTGGCGCCGGGCTGATCAGTAATTAGATGTGTGGGCGAATTAATGCAGATGCATGTTTTATCCATATTCAATAAGCATGTTCCACTGCCTTATCACTGAGCACATAATCAATGGCGCAGGACGCATGATGAATTATGGCCCATAATGGTGCATATATTCAGCATGTGTTGAGCCATATGCAACGAGCATATAAAGCGGCGGGGGCACTGTGATACAGTCGTGAGCAGGTGCGGGGTTTACGATGATCCACAGGCAGGTTCACAGACGGTCCCTGTCAGAGCCACTTGAGAGAGTCCCTGCTGTCTCAGACAGGTTGCAGTAGAGCCGTGCTTTGCATTAAAATTGCAAGCAACACTCCCTTCAAGCGCTCACAATCTCACCACTGCACTCTTTCTTTCCACGAGGTAAAATAAAGTGCTCTCATAACTTAAACTTCATATAGCCTCGCACCTTCAGGTCGCGGCCGATCTTTGTGTACTCAGTCCGTCCTGCCTCCGTCCGTCCCCCCAAAGTACGGCTCTGCACCTGTCTCTGATCCTCCACTGTTTTTGTTTTTTCAGTATTTTTTGGAAAAGAGACCGCTGCCTGTGATTAATGTTCGGTGTGTAGCTGTGTATGTAAGCAATCACAGTTCATCCGCGAAGCCTACTCTTCCTGGGTCTGACAGGCATGCCTGGGCACACAGGGCTCTGCAGTGTCTTCTAGTCTATAAAGCTGATTTTCAAATACAGCCATTTCAGAGGAGATGCACCGCAGTGGCATGAAGCAAGCAGGCTAAACAGATCAACAGCTCTCGCTTTCCCTCTCCTCTCTCTTTCTGCTTCGCACTCTCTGAGCTGCCGCTTGCATCGCCCCCCCCGTTTTATTGTGACAAGACACAGCAAGTCATGGCTTGAATACCAACGCGATAATTTCTTGACAGTCCCCCTTTATTTGTCTGCTATCGCCCTGATAAGATGATTTTCACTCTCCGGGTTTGTTTTGTCTTGGCAGAGATGGCCTGGATGAGTAAGCTCATCCCATCTCTCGCGCTCTGTCCCTCCATCAGTTGTGGTTTCTCCCATATTTCCCCCTCTGCAAACAAACACAAGCGCACACACACACTGCCATTGTGCACGAGCGAGGGAGTCGGAGAGCATAAGATGATTACGGGAAGATGCCACGCAGAGGAGAAATGTGTCCAGCAGAGCTCACACAGGAGGAAGTACGAGGAAATAATGACATATGAATGATTGGATGCTTTTCGTTGCTTCATCACGTAATAAAATAGAGTAAAAGTCTCCGTTTCCATTATCCTAATTTCCCTTTGTTTTGTTTCCTATGAACACACCCCTGAGGGACATCTGGAGGCCATTATTGTGTTGCTGTCTAGTGTCATCACTTGTGTGCAATATGAAATGATAATTAAAGCACGGCAGACACACTGGCTACCATCAGGATCTGTGTGCAAAGTTAACATGCTGGAGAGCGTTTGGGTAGAAAACTCACAGATGACTCACAGCGAGATTTAACTGGGTCAGGAAATAATTCCGCGTGTAATCTTATATCCAAAATACGGCCATGTTGCAACGCCGAAGCCCAAATGCGGTCACAGCAATGTGTGATGAGCTGAGTGAAAACACCATAACAGGTTAGCAGTAGCTTGAAACGGGATTACATTTTGCTCGATAAGCCTGCACAACAGTCCATTAAATTATCGTGGGTCACAAAACAAAAGCGGCTACCAGAGAAGTTTGAAAGCCACTCTGCTGCGGTGGATAGAAATCTGGAGCACACTTGATGACAGTGCCAGACACATTACACACAGGGCTGCAGAATAGGACCGGGACCGGATATTTTGGCACACGAGCCGGCACTCAGAACAAAGCCTGCCTGTCCACAGAACTGCGCCCACCCCTCCTCGTGTTTCCTCCCAGAGCTGGAACAGGAGTTAATTGTTCTCATGATGGTGTCAGGTGGCAGGATTGATCAACGTTAAAGGATCATTCCCTCTGACATTACCTCTGGAAGGGAGCGAAGACAAACTGTGTGAGAAAAAAAGGTACTCTGTTTACGCGACATCTGACAAGGTGAAAGGACACCCTTCGATTGCTTTTGCTCCGTTGGAATCACAAAATCAATGGCTCATATACGCACCAACCTTCCTATCAGAGTAAGTGGATCAAGCGTCCGCCACTTCACGGCGCACTCGACTCCCTTTGGCTTCCGTCTAATGAGATTACGTCCTAACAAGACTTCCAGTATAACGTTAATGCTCATCCGCAACGCAGAAAAACACATAGTGGGAATAAAATCTGGGGGAAATTATAACGGTAGTAAGAAATATTTTCATTTATTGGCAAATAAATGAATAAAAATACTGCTGCTGATTAGACCATCAGCCCTGGATGATATTGCTATAAATTCTCATTTGTATTTTGGGAGCGTCGGACAAAATGCGGCGACTTTACAAAGAGCTAAACTTGTTCTTGTTTTGATAGAATCACCAATACATTTCAATATTTCAAGTGGAACAGCAGGATGTTCCTGTCGCTCATTATTTAATTCATACCCTGAGCTGGGGGGTATGATTCAGCTCTGATTCTCCTGATTATTCTCTGTGTTACACCTTGTCATTCTGCACCTGTCCACCATCACCTATTCACGAAATCTGCCTACCGAAGGGATGTTTTCGTAACCGACTGTAGGTGCAACGAAAGCGAGCGTGTACTGCGTGCAGTGTTAAGTGTGCGGTTGCGTAGACGCTCGTAACGGACAGCTTATTTTCCCTCTCATCTCCAAATGACACTTCAGATAGTTGAGTTCAACTGAACATGTTTGGCTGCGTTTGTGATGCTCTAGTGTCGCTGCCTGAAGTCTCTACAGTGAAAGTGGTGAGTAAAAACTCCAAGGCTGTCAAAAAAAAAAAAAAAAAAAAAGTAAAAGAAGAGATACATATTGCGTTTATGTAGCGCATTAGAAGCAACACGTGAAGCCCACATATAATGACATCCTCCACTGGTGTGCAATCTGAGGCAAAGTTTACAGATGTTACCATCTGTTGTGTTTCACCCTGTTGTCTCGGGAGTGTGGGGACTGGAGAGGAAAAACGCTGCATTAAGTATTAAATTTAGACATGTTCTGTGTTGACTGGAACGCTGCGGATCTCTCAGAACAGGTGGCGGGAATAATTCAGCGATGTAAAGAAATTATGTATGTGATATGCTGGCTGCACTGTGCTATCTGTACACATGTGGTCTGCAGGTGCAAGGAAGGTATCAGTTTGAAAAGATTTTGCATCCGCCAGTTTAAATGTATACATCATCTGACAACACAGACTTTAGATGAAGCGACAGCAATCACAGTGCAGATGCCTGACTGTTCCTCTCACTGCATTCAATGAGCCATAAAAAATATATATATATATATATGAAAAGAAACACTGAAGATTGTAGACCACCCACATTTGGTTATGTGTGATGAAAATGTTTTTAGTTCAGCAGGATTTTCCTTCCTCGTCCTGTTCTGGTGCGATAAAGCCAAAAGACAGACTGGTGCAGCAAATCAACAAACCCCCTCCATGTAAATACTGTCTTGACCTGTGTAATAACACTGCAGCTTTCGCTTGATGGCCAAAAGGAATATCGACTACGAGACCCCGGTCCTCTTCCCCCCCGCCCCCCCAAAACACAATGGAGTGAACAATACCGCAGAGCGAGACCTGGCATTGCAGAAAGAATGCCTGGCATTCCTCGTTCATCATGTTGATTGGAGAGATCAATTCACATTTGTGCTTTCCTTGGCTTCCCCCCCGCAGGCATATTTCAGGGCTGTGCTGTGTGGCAAGCCGTCAAGTTTACCCGTCTGCCTTAATGCAGACACTGAAATCTCCCGGTCAGTGGTGCTAACACACGGAGGCTGTTATTATTGCAGCTAAAATTTTTTAGAAACCATAAAAAATAGAGGGACATTATCAGAGCCTGAGCGAGTCCAAAACCTGAGCCGCAGTACCTGTCAGACCTTGCAGAGGGCAGTGTAGCTCTATGAAACAACCCCGGCACCACCAATGGGGAGAAAAGATTGGTTTCTCTGAATTCTATCCCTCATTAGGTTCCATGCAGTGCCTGAATTACTTGCTGCATCTATCCATTAAAGTCCCTCTTTCTGTATACTGCTCACATTAAACACAGGTACGCTGCCTCGCCGGGATGAATGCTGGGTGAAGTCTGACCTCATTTCCAGTTCCATTTTGCCATGCCTCAATTTTGCAGAGGTATCCCGTGTGTGATTGAAATGCCATATCCATACAATCCCAAAAAGTTCTTGTCTAACAAAACAACAGCAACCAAAAAAAGAAAAAAAAACAAACAATAAGAACCTGACAGACTGGACGGGGCATTCTTTGTATGCTTTTGTTGGCTCTATTTGTGTTCACATCACATTGTTGGGACCGCGGGCACATTCAGCACAACGCTGGCAAATCGGGGCGATGCATTCGGAATCCAAATCTCCAGATATTCGCCTGCTAATGTTATGACAGCTTGTTAACTTATTCATTCTGCGGAAGGGCTATGGAAGCTGACAGAGCGAGCTCAAGTTCATGTCTCCAGGCTCTACCCTTGTCCACTTGGCTCCCTGCTTTGTCAAGGAGATTTAATTTGTCATGAAGAGCAATCATCTGTGGGGTGAAAGTGCAACAAGTGCACTGACCTTTTTCGCTGGCCTTTGCCACCGAGCTGTCTTTAACCTCTGACCTCGCGCTCAACCCCTGTGTGATGGTCCCACTCCGTCGGATGAGCAACTTCTTTATTTGAATGTCATTTCTCTTTCGTAAACAGACAAATCTCATCTTACAAGTCCTGGCCATATACGGCACCACAAGCCTCTCCATGCATTTGGGCGTCTTCTGTCTCCCTCTCGTTGAATGCTTCAGATAACAGCTGGGCTCCTCCATAAAGTAAACTCCAGCTGATGCATTGAGATTTTAATTGTAGCGAGTTATTTAGCTGGCAGTCCTCCTTCAGGAGAGGGAACAAAAGGCCTGCCTGTCGTCCCTCTTTGCCTCCCTCGCAGTTGATAATCAATTGAGGGACAGCGCTGCCAGCTATTGACTGAGGAGAGATGAATGACACTGCTCCCAGAGGGTCCATTTGAATTTTGACAGGCAGGATTCAGAAGTCCTAGCCCTCCTTTGATGGTGCCAGGAAGAAGGCTTTTCACTGCCACACTCAAGGTAATACCAAGTGCTGATACAGGGCTCTGAGAGGGCTGAAATACATTAAGCTGCAGACTGCTGGAGATCATGTGCAGGCAGTTTCAATCACTGCATGCTACATTCATCGAATGCGACTTCTGCGGCCGTATTGTATCCTTTCTACAAGGGAGCTGGATCGATTATGAATTGAACTCGCAGTCGCGCATGGAACGAACGTCAAAACAGGGAGAAGTGACTCTCACCTGGCCACCGGTGGGATGCAAACACATCCCCCCATGCAGCTGTCATTCTGTCCTCTCTCCCGCGTGCATGTGCTCCAACCTCTCCTCTCATGTGACAATGCGAGTCAGCTTCAAACGTCTTCTGCCTTCAACACACACACACACAAGCCTTTTTCTCTCCTTTCTAATGCAGCTCGACCTTCGCCAAAATCAGGATGAAAGCTTTATAAAGCGCATGTTTCTGCATAGGCCGCGCAACGTTTGTCTTAATAAACGGCGCCGACTGGAGTCACGCGTTTGCATATCGGCTTCAATCGGCAGCCCCCGCTCCCCTGTGTGCCTGATGTTCTGTGTTGGCTCTCAAGTGAGGATCTTGTTAATGCTGCAGCAAGCTGGAGACTGGCAGATACACCTGCTTGTCATGGATGATCACCCTATTCTGGGCAAACAAACTAAGCTGCCTGTAGACCCAGTAGTCAAGCAATATTACATATTAATAAGACTCTACAGCATGGAATCCTAGTTGGGATTAAAATTATTTTTTTTCCCCTCACTAAGTACACAGCAGGAGACTGTCTGTCAAGTTCAAATCACAGACTTAAAAATATTGCTGGTATATACCTACTTATCCCTGCCTCTGCAGCTTAATCTTCTTTATCTTTCAGTGGCTGTTATGTTCTTTGTACTGTATATTACATTTAATGACATGTGAGTGTTGCTGGAGTATGTTGATGTTGAGCAATTCAGCAGAATTATCACCTTTCTTTTCACATCAGGCAGGTGTGGAGGTGTGGCCTAACATTTGCTCTACTTTAAGCTCTGTGTTAGTCTCCACCAACTCCAGAGGGAAACATCTGTCTCTTTAGCCGCTATTCACTAGCTAAACGCTAACGTGTAGATTCAACTGAAACAGTAGAATTACGTCCCATACGATGATTTAAATGTTTATAATAAGCTCTGTAGAGACTGTAGAGGGCAGCTGCAGAGCGACGTGATAATTATCTGTGGACACGTTTCACATTATAAGTAGTCATTTCCATATCCATTGTTGATACAAAAGAAACATGATTTGCAGCATGGAGGTTAGGAGAAGATTGTGGTCATGGCAAGTCAATTGTATTTGTGAAGTAAGGTCAGGACACCACTCGATAGCCACGCCGTGAAGCTAACATTACTCTAAATGGGAACGTAATTTACAAAATAATCAACATGCTGAATTGAAAAATGTTTAAGACCATTAACTTATTAGGAAACTGTTTCCTGCGAAAAAAAAAAATCAAGTGAGAAGAAGGGTCATTTTGTCATAATCATACGCATAATTCGACTTACTTTAAATCAGTGGAGTCGCCTCCTTCTGGCGGTTAGAGAGAATGCAGGCGTTTCCACGATGGCTTCACTTTTCAGACCCAGAGGCTTTAAGATTGTGTTAACATTATCAAGTTCATATTTCTGCAAACCACTGGACTGCACACATTAACAAGTTACATGTTTAATATAGACTTTTTAACAATACGTATCATATCATGCTCACGTGATATGTTTGTGACCAGACTTTCAGATTAGGAGGTGGGATGGGGATTTTCACATTGGAAGGGTGACACTATTGGATGCTTTAAGATGACCTCAGGACAATACTCAGCCATGTTAATAACAGGAAGTCAGGGCATCTGTTGTCATGTTTACACGTGGAAACAAGGTGTGCAAAATCTAAACGTCAGGCATACAGAACTATTAACTTACTTTACTAACTTACTGACTTACTTACTAACTTCACTAACTAACTTACTCACTAACTTAACCTTAATTACTTCTAAATTCTGCGAATGTACCAATGGAAAACAATATGTCCGAGCTCAGAGGTTTCTGGGTCACCTTCACTGAACTACACCAAGTTGAAAGCAACACATCCTCCCATCGGAGATCCTGCTGATCCTAATGGGACGTCTGCACCCAAGAGATGATCCCGAAGAAAACACGCTGGAGTTTAATTACCGGGGGAGTCGATGAACAAATTTAATTAAGCATAAACAACAAGCAGCCGCACTGTTGTCCTCTTCGCCCCACATCTGATATGGACTTGGCAAAAGAAACACTTACTGTTTTGCGGGGTAACCCTTAAATCACTCGCTATTTGCCAGATGGCTGCAGCCACCTACGAGAAGTAATTAGTTTAAATACTCCTCTTAGTTAAAATGGATTCCTGTTGTTTCAGTGTGGCGCCCTACCCTCCTGGAGAGAAGTAACGTTTAACATCTTGAGTCCAAGTGCGCTATACCAAGAGCATCCGACCCTGAAAGGAATGCACGTCTTTCAGAAACCGCTTCACTTGAATGCCTCACGCTGGGTTTGTATCTATCTGTTATTGAGTGTAAATAGAAAGCAGGAGGAGGAGGAGGAGGCGTGAAGAGAAAGCATGAGAAAGAAGTCAGACTTAAGCCATCAGACAGATGTGTATGTCCTTCCAACGTATCTGTAGACGGGGTCAATGTCAAAAAGGACACTCTGTTCCACACACAATGACCGAGCGCGTCTTCACAATGAGGAGGGGGTTACATTCAGCGCCGTCGTGACACAAAGACGTGCACTGCTGAAAATGAATGAGAGAACCTTTATACTCAGCTTTTCAACCTCACCATGGGAATCATGTTCAGAGGCCTTAAAGATGACACACACACACACACACACACACACACACACACACACACACACACACACACACTTTCTGTCATGACTCCTGTTTGTGTTGTACCTTGTTTCTCGTTTCTGGTTTTTGGGTTTTGATTCATGTCTTTTTTTTGTCTTGTGTTCTGTGTTTTGTTTTTCCATGTCTTGTGTCTCATGTCTTGATTTTTCCATGCCCTCATGTGTCCTTTAAGTTCTCCTGTGTTCTCCCCTCTGGCTCCCTCTGTCTGTTGTCTTGTTCCCTCCTGGTCTGTTCCTCTGTGCTCCTCCCCCTCGTTATCTCACCTGGCTTCCTTCCTCCTCTCTCCTCACCTGTTCCTCGTCATGTCATTAGTGTCTGAGTATTTAGTCTCTGGTTTCCCCTCACTCCTTGTCCAGTCATTGTATTCTGTTTGCTGTTTTCTGTTAGCTGTTCCTTGCTCCATGTTCCATGCTCCTGTCCATGTCCATGTTCCTGCCCTGGTTTGGTATGTTTTGGTTTCAAGATTTTCATGTTTGATTTGTACTTTGCCTTTTTCTTTTGCACTTTGACGAACTGCTTTATGTTGCTACTTTGTTTGGATGTTCACACACACACACACACACACTTTCTCTCTCTTAGGCTAAATCAAATAAACACCTGAGATGGTGTGTACCTGACAAGGATTTCTCTTTCTCATGTTTAAAATCTGATCATCCAGCCATCCCTCTGTTGGCTGCTTCACCAGTAACATGACACTAGTTTCTTGACAAGGAAGGGGAAACAAAAAAAACTAATACTAACACAATCCCAGAAAGGTGATCAAATTTCTCCTTTCCGAACTGCAGGTTCTTTATCTTTGACAGCTATCAAGTGTCTGCACCTTGCTCTCTCGACTTGAGAACGTAATTTATGGATTAATGATTAACATTCATGATTTGTGATTTATCGGCTGATTGATTGGGGTGAAAAATCCACCATTTAGTGTTAGAAAGAGCAGAGGAAGGCAGGCGAGGAAGATCACAGCGACGGCATGAAGTTCAAGATGATTTCAGCGTACACTGATTAGATGTATGAAAGCTGTACGTTCTGTCAAAATAGACAAAAGTAGAGATGATACGGTCTTTATTAGACAGTAAACATTTACACACTGGTTTAATTTTTTTGTTTTAAGAAAATGTTTGGTTTAATAAAAAAGATTTCAACATCAATAGTCTTTTATCCATTTCCTCCCGCCCTCCAAAAACACTGAAATAACATCTGATGTTTAACCCACAACACACACAGAGGGAGGCGATGTTAGCCGAGATGCCTCGAGGAGGAAGGATGACTTACCGTCAGCCGACAACAGGGCTGTGAGGTAGAGGAGAAGAAGGACGTGATGGCCTGAGAAAATGGCTGGTATCGACCCTAATGTGTGATATATATGGTGCTGATCAAACAACTGGATGAGGTGGTGGGATGAATAAGTTTTTGCTTTTCTTGTTTTTTTTTGTAGTTCTTTAAGGGCCTGAAGGCGCGAGCCAGGCTGATCTGAAGCCAAGTGTGGTGTTAAAACCCAGCTGTGTTGAGTCTGAGTGTCTGTACTCCAGTCAGTGATAACAGTTTGTCATTTACTTAATGCCGGTGTGGGAGTGGCACACACACACACACACACACACACTTTGCCTGGGTAATAGTGCTTATCCAGCATATGTAATTGCGAGCTTCAACCAAATTTCTCCAGGTGATCGTAATTGGTTTTGTCACTTGTGAGCGATAGCTGACTAATGCTCTCCCGTCAGCGCTGACAGTGTCACTCTTACCTGCTCCGAGACGCGTTGCTGTGCTTAGCATCGCACAAACAACACTCAGAAGGCAAAGATACCAAAGCTAAAGGTCTCCCATGTATTTTCAAAGGAAACAATATCTTAGTATGCATATTTTTCCCTGAAGCGATGTGTGTCCTCTGCTTGTTGTTTTTGTGACAGTTTGTGAAAATGTGAGAGGCGTAATCATGCTGCAGTGTGCTATTTTTTTTCAAGGTTGAGTGAGTAAGAATTCAGTGCTGCTGCCAGACACTTTAGTTCCAAATCCCCAAAACTCAGTCAAACTAAACCATTTTGGATATACAAGGTCTACACTCCTTTTTACAGCCAATGCACTGTCCTTGCTTTTATCTCCAATGCAAGAGGCAAATAGCCATTAATCATAGCCCAGAGTATCTTCCTGCATTGCATTATACTGAATTTGCTGCAGGGAGCATGCATGCATGAAATAGCTTTTAAGCTCACAGTATGTCATGTTACAGTGTGTCGGGTGAACACATGTTGAAACGTAGATTTAGACACGCAGGCAGACGGACTAATTGACGTGAAAAAGCGAAAAACATTATGTACTACAGTATATCCAAGGAATCAAAACAAATGGCAACAAATCCAAAGAGCCAGAAATAAAGATATGAGGGTATGTTGAACACAGGAATGGTCGCAGCAGTCCATTACTGCACACAGCCCAAGACGCTAATTTTTGTCATGATCCATTTCAAGGGAAATAATTACGCAGCTAATGCAATTTAATCTCTGCCCTTGCGTCCTCCACTGAGAAGGAGGCACATGCCAGCCAACACGAAGTTGGAGCTCTTGCCTCATTACATGCAAAGCGCGTCACTTTAATTGGGTTAGAGGAACAGGAACAGGGAGCTGAACCTCGAAGCAAAGAATTTGGAGACTATTTTGTATCCGAAGCAGCCGGGCTCACTGGTGGATTACCTTTTAAAGAAGAAAATATGTTGTTCTGAGCTCCTGAGCTGTGGTGAGCACCCTTCACTGTCATGGTCCCATGAGGATGAACCCAAATGACTTCTTTGATGCCTGACTTTTTGCTGCAGCCCCTACAAGGTTTGCATGTTTGGCACTGTAAGATGGATTGGTACAAATATCCATGGGCAGCCCATTCTTCCCCCCCCAACATGTCAAATACAGTAGCTTGATCAGTGGCCCAGTACTTCAAACTTTAACTCTGTGGGTCCCCCCTCGAGCCTCATTTCTAGAGACACCCCTCGAGTGTTATAACAAATGCCGGACTTCTACCTTGACAACCTCAGTTCAAGGCCACTGTGTAAAAAAAAAAAAGTAAAAGCTGACTTGTTCTTAGCTTGCATGCATTTCTTTAAAGGTGAGCTATGTAAGAATTTTGGTTGAAATACAAAAGTTATCAACAGAACGTGAAGAACAGTTTGATGTTATGATGTATGATTTTGTTACAGGGACCCTCTGATGTCAGCATCACTAGCTACATGGCTAACTGAGCTAACTAGCTAACGGCAGCTACAGTTAACAGCAGTTACTCTGGTAGGTGGCCAGTTTTTAAACCCAAAACGTGATTTTTCACAACCATAAAACAACGTCGACCCTGACGTTGCATATTTAATGTTGCTTACTTGATCGCAGTGTTAAACTGATGCCACAGGGGTAAGTAAAGTTTTGTAGTTTGAAGCTTTGAGCCACCGAGCTTCTGTTGTTGACAAATTGAGAGTTAGAACTTGTCATTCACAGTTCCCAGATGGTGTATTATGAAGAATTTAAGGAGTCATTACTACCACCATGAGCTTCAGTTTTCCGGTTTTGAGCCAAACGTCTCCAACCGACAACTAGTGAATTATTTTACTTAAGTCATAGTTAGTCAAAGTAAAGATATAATATCCAAATATTACTTTGGTATTTATTTGTTTTTTTTTTACTTTGGTAAGTATTTAATATTAAATGCATGTAAGTATCAAAAGTAATAGATGTAACGTAGGTATGTATATATTCAGGTGCAATTTTCAGCATTTTTCTGATCGTGCTGTTTTTTCATCTGACTGCCAACAAAGTGAATCCATTTAAAAAATTAAAGTTATCAAATAAATGCAGTGGAGTAAAAAGTAAAGTATTTGTCTCCAAAATGTATAAAATATGGAAAAAATCAAGTAGAAGTGCCTTAAAACTGTATCTAAATATAATATTTACTACTACTTAGTTCCGTCACCTTTTTATCGTTGGGTCAAAGATTTTCATGGTCCATTTCTTTGGAGAGCTAACGACAGTCCCCTCAGCTCCAGTTGTACAATGTGTTTGGTACCTAATTGCAGATGCTAAACTGAGCTGAGCACTGTTTAACATCTCTCTGGTGGACATTGGTATTTTAATTTTGCCGTAGTGAGCATGTTAGCGTGCTGCTGATGAGATACTAACAGTGTTTACGCAGAGTCAAAAACTTCACAGTTTTAGATTTGAGCCTCCCGTTGCCGAAGCACACTCTGTGCTGATCTTCACTTCCCGACTCTAATGTTTGGGTATGATTCACTCGTCTCTTTGAAATGTATTTACTTCAAGGCTCGGTCTGTTTATCCATCCCTTCATACTCACTGCCATTTATCCATTTCAGCCTCTGATCAAAAGTGCTTCCTTTTTTGGCTCTAATATCACCCTCTAACCCCGCCATGGAAAATGAATACCATTATGCATCTTTGGAATATCATGGGTAATTGCTTTTTGAAAGCTGCCCCTATTTTCTTTCTGTTGTTGATAAACATGTAATGGGCTTATTTTTTTTTTTTTTTATAATCACGTGCCCTAAGCTGGGTGACCTTCGTCTGTAGCTTTGCATAGCTGACTACAGAGGGCAGCGAGATCCCTGTGGACCCCCCTTTAGGCCTTGAGAGTACCAGCTGCAAAGAGCTCCACCAAATCAGGCTTAGCAGGAAACAGAGCTGTGCAGATGGAGCAGATGTATCAGTTTGTGGCATTGTCTGCTCTGCCGTTTTGCATTCGTGCATATATGTACCAAGAAGATGGTGGTTAGGTTGGATAGGAGCAGCTAGCGTTGCCGGGTTGCTAATGTGATTCCCATCCCTATTTGCTACTTCTGCACGTTCATTACAACCGCAATTATACCGTTGGTGTGTATAGGAAGCATGGGTAAATGAATTAGGTGGGAGCATGCTTTTTTCGAGTGGGAGTGGATGCGGGAAAGAGGAGCAGTTGCTAAACCTTTTAATGAGGGAGAAATTTCGCTGAAGACAAGGCTCCGTTAATGGAATTTGAACTTGATTATAGGATAGCAGACACACATTCAGTCGAGTCCTTGTCCTCTGAATCCCCGGTCTATTTACAGTATTTATAATTAAGGCATTGGCAGTGTTACCGCTGCCATCTGTAGAAGCTCCAGTTTCATTATCTGACATACCGAATGATACTAATACTTTAAACTGTAGCACAGGCAATTTGTTCGGCAGAGGACACAATGCAGGAGCTGTTCAGGACGGCTCGCTATGCACCTGTTGAGCCTGAAAGTGGAGAGCTTTAAAAAGTTAAAGGGAGAAATAAAGATAGACAGAGATAGCAGGGGGGAGAGAGAGAGAGAGAGAGAGAGAGGGGCTTTTTGATTAAAATGATCTCAACTGGGAGAGGAGGCTCTTATGTGGAAGTTAATCAGCCACATGGGTGGGAGGAAAAGCAATTAATGACCTTTTTTGTTTTGAAGCTAAAAGTTAAAGCGAGGTTAAAAGTTAGCGCGTTATCGGAGTTAATTTATTTTGTCGATGGAGAGGCTCTGTGCTTTTTATTTCAGCCGAGCGGACTCATCAGTCAACGATTGCATTTCGGCCATATGGAGCATTTTTAAACGAAATGCCTTGGTTTTGCTTTACTGAGCACATACAGTTTGTTCTGATAACAGATGTACTATTAAACGAAACCTCGCTAAACAAATAACTGCATCACCATAAACTGTCACCACTGCTTTATAGAAGAGTTTGAGATTGTGTTCGGGTTTATCTCAGTGTTGTACTCCGGTATCGTACAGAACTTCTGGAGAGTTTCTTGCTCTCTCGCTGGCTGTGATGAGCTCCTCCCAACACACTGCGAGAGAGAGAGAGACAAGAGACCAATCGACTGACCATCATCTGTGGCGAAAATGCATTCTGAAGTTCAGTCAAAGTCATTTTAAAGCCGCAACAGTCTGATTTACCCAAATCGAGTAGGTATTTTGTTATGTTACGGCCATTAAAGTATGAAATTCCCTCTCTGTGCTTCCACAGACAGTGTTTCTTTTGCTGAACCGCAGCAGAACTGCAAACTTGATTTTTCTTTTCTTTTCTTTTCTTTTTTTTTTTTTTTGCTGCAACACAGCACCAGACACAAGGGAGTCACTTTGTGTTGAAAAGTACACACACACACACACACACACACACACACACACACACACACACACACACACACACACAAATGCCTATAAGATTGATGTTGCTTGAATGTTAATAAGATTTAACAATTTCATAGTTTCTTATGAGCAGCGACAGAACCTAGAACACACTGGTTCTGGGTCAGGTCTGGAATAAGACCGTTCACTGTAAATGGCTACAAGCGTGGAGGTTTAGTCCTGCTTCTTCTTTCCTTTTTTTATTGATTTAATTAAACACAAAGCCGAGGTTCAGGAATCCCACTGAACACATTTAAACAGTTGCTTCATCCTCTTATCCACATTAATGAGGTTTTGCTTTTATGAGTTCTCTGAAAGCCCGTGGCTGCAGACGGAGAAACAGACCAAGTGATACTCCCGACTATTTAATATAATCTCTATTGCATGTTTGCACGATTTGTAAGTGTGCATTTATCAAAGGTTATTTTAAGGTTTTTAAGGTTTTTTTTCCTGTGACCAGTGTAGCAAGATACATTTTGGAGAAAAGGGGGGGCGAGTAAAATCCTATTAGCAGAATTAATTGTGAGTTTTTCTGTAGGAGGACGACCAAGCGCCTGACAATAACTCTGTGTGTGTGAGTTGAGTAGAGAGGGGGAGAGAGAGAGGTGATGGTGTGAATGCTGACTGCTGTCGTATTGTAAGTGTCAATTTCCATGTTTTCCCGCAGCTGGTTCCCTTCCAGCAGAGCTATAGTGTCTCTGTCAGGATGAAATGGACTGTCACAAGCTGTTCACTGAGTCCTCACAGGTTAATTTGGGTCCAGCACAATGTCTGGGGCCATCGTACATGAGGATGCACACACTCATAAGGATGCTCCAATAAGAGGGGGGAGGGGGGATTGCATATTTCCCATTTCAGCATGTACAGGTGGATGAACACACCACTTTTTTTTTTCCCCATGCATTCGTAATAGAGTGCGCTAAAGAGGTGCCGCTGTATCACTTAGATATCCCTGAATGTGCCAGGAGTTATTGTGCAAGCACGGTGTTCATTTGTGTATTGATTTATTTCCATAACAAGCGTCTTATCTACATTAATTTCCCACCGCTGTCAATGAACAGGAACGTTTGCTTTAGCATGCGCTGTAACAGCCTCCGGAATGTGTGTGATTAATGCACGCCACTTAGCTCGGGCGCATCTACACTCGCTAGGCATGTTTTTTTTTTTTTTTTTTTGAGAGGTACAATCATGTCATTCACATTCACGTCTGCCTATATGAACACCCGCCATAATAATAATAATAATAGGTGCTTTGGGACCGCAGCGATCCATTTGAGCCTGGGTTGAAAGGTTCCATAATAAATACAGACCTGGGAAAGTTGGCAGTCTAACAAACTGGGTGTGGCGGCGGCGGCGGCGGCGGCGGCGGTGGCGGTGCAGCAGACAACGGGGGAGGAAAGAAGCACTTTTCCTACAGTGTGAGTTTGATGGCATGCATCATTGAAGATGACAAAATGTAAAAATTGTTTAGAGGACCTCATTAAATATGTATGAAACTGGGTTTTTCAAGGAGGACATAGACAGGGAAATCCATCATCTCATTGTGAAATGCAGAAATACTATTAAAGTATGAATATTTAGTATCATTTTTGCCTTGCCACTGTGCCGAGTGCTACAGACAAGAGAACACTGAAAGCATGGTTTTAATATTACATGTGACTTTCGAGCGATGTTATTTTTCTTCCTTTTGGTTTTGAATACATTAATTATGAGCGTCACAGCCTGATCTGAGGCGTCGCACTGGAGGCAGTGTCTCGTGGTGCCAAATGGCTTCTAGATTAATAGATTGTCATAATACCTTCAGTCGTGGTGCGAACACTTGAAGATACTGTGTGAGAACTCGTCAACAAACACGAGCAAATTGACATTGGAACAGAGTGGGAACAATAGTGTTTACAAGTGCTCAATTAGAGAGATTAGTCAACCTCTCCAAGGTCACCAAAACAAAGGCACGTTCGTGTAGAATAATCCCTCTAAGTCAACTATTAATTACTTCATGAATGTCTGAGGACCAAAGGGCATTGTCATGGGCCAGCGCTCATGGAAATGTCTAAAGGGTTCCTGCAAAAATTTACCAAACCTGACTCTCTGATCCTTCATAAGTCAAGACTCTGAAACCACATCCTGTTGCACCACATCATCGTTTCCTCTGCCTCCTAATTAAGACGATTTTCTCCTCATTTATTTGTCAATAAAACTGTAGAATGGTGTTCTTTACCAATCAAAGCTGCACTACAATCGCTCACGTCCGGCCTTGCAGTCACTTCTTTACAGCAGCAAGTATACATCACCTGGCTCAGTGATGCCGTGGTGGAGCGCAGCTATACTACCTCTCTGTTGTGAGCCTGCCAGCACGCTGTGTTGCTGTGAGTGGGGAGCCCACACCGCTGCGCAGCCTGGCTGTCTTTGGGTTATGTGAGCAGGTATGGGGGCGTATTTACAGAGAAGAGAGAGAAAATGAGAGATAGGAGCCACAGCCAGAGAGCTGTCCCTGAGTGATGCTGCTCTGCTCCCAGCAGCACCCTGTCAACTCCAAATGAGAAATTTCAGACATCCAGTGAGGTAGCTCTTGAAAGTGGAAATGTTTTCCCACCACTGCTGTGTCCTTTTTTTTTTTTTTTTGGACAATAACTTTAAAAGTTAGTTGGCTGACCTTCAAAGCCGAGGAGAGATAATGGATTCCATTCATCTCAAGGCATGTGTTAAGTTGATTGGTAGATGAAACAGTGTGAAAATGCATGCTGTTTCAAGATGAAATAGGCCAAGTTGGCAACCTGTCGTTTGACTTATGTGCTTTTCGCTTTGAACTGTGGCCCGTTTTCTCTTTTAAGGTTTAATAACTAACATTTGCTAATGTGTGAAGATACATGTGGGTACATCATGGATCATGGTTCAGGCGCGTGTGAGTTAATGATGTGATCACAGAGAATACCAAAGCCTCTCTGTTGATGATGTTGATTTTGTCAAAGCAGACCTCAAAGCTGGACCATGTTCACGTTGTACTGTATGTCTGTGTGAGTATCCCCTTCCAGACCGGCCACAGCGGCTGCTGCTGCCCGCCCTGTTTACACGGAGTCAGCCTTTGATAATTATCAGTAATAACAATGACGTGATTTTCCTTTAACTCTGATGAAAAAAAGTGTGAAAGCGGTAGATGGAGAGAGGAAGAGAAGGTAAAGAAAGAAACTGCTTTTCACCCGTTGTGTGCATCCTCATCATGTCTGTGACGTTAAAACTGTTGTGAAACACTGGTATGATGTCGATATGATGACGGTTTCAGGCGTATTTTTGCAGAGAATTGCACGTGTGTTGCAGTACAAGTAGGTGAGACTCTGAATCTCTAGATGATGCACCGCTGCAGCCGTGTAAGAAGACTCACGCAGCCGGTGTGGCCAGCCTATTAGTCATGGTTCACTGTCAAAGGGCTCCACAACATACGTTACACGATCGAAAGACATTAGAAATGCAATGATAAAAAGGAGAACAGCCCCCAAACCTCAGAAGAAAGTATTACAGAGAGAACGTGAAAAGCATTTGGAGTCACTGAAAATGAAATATTTGGAGAATGATCACTGAGCACGTGCAGACAAAGATTTAGGCCAACGTAATTTAACAAAAATGCACAAAATAACTGTCATCTTCAAGATCGTCCAGCCTGAGACAAGCATGGAAGAGTTGAATTAAAATAAGTAAGTAAGGGACCCAGAGAATCACTCAGACTGGCACCACCAGGATGAACAGGTGCACATGGAGCAGGAAAATGGACCACCGAAGATAAATTCCCATTAGCAAGACCAGGAACAGCGAAAAATAATTAGTCCAGCGTTGCACCACGATGCTGAGTCACTCCTGGTAATTGCACAAATCGTGGGTAGCCGAAAAAGGTAGTAAAAAAAACATGATTTTTCTCCACCGGATGTTGTCTTAGAGTGGTGGGAGACTGAAAGCTGAAGCTTCTGGAGTTTAGAAGCATCATGACACAGTTTTTGGACTTTCAGTATTAGAATCTGGGGCATTATGAGGTTCATTTTATATTTGTATCAGCCTATTTGAGACCAAAGTCACTGAAGAAGTTTTGCCCTTGACACTTCAACTCCCAATACACACAAACTGCAGCTTTATAGTCATTTAGTCTAATATGTTTTCAAAATGTTTGAATATCTAAAAAAAGGAAATTCAAGGCTTTCCCCCCAAAAAAACACACACAAAATAAATTCCCAGTGACTGTGTGGACTTCTGTCCAAAACCATCTGCCAGAATAATTGCTGGCAATGTACATTTATACAAAATGTGCAGAAACTTTACATTTCATAGCAGCTTTATGCTGGTTACGGTTCTGTTTTTCTATATTTTATGCTGATTAGGTTGAAGCACAAAATCTACTCAGGTAGGTCGAGGAAAAGATCAAGTTTTATCTTAGAATATATATTTTCTAACCACAAACGCATCTGGAGACAAACGTTTAAAGACAGTCTCCTCTGTACCTCCACCACCAAATGTAACAGTCATGACGAGAATATTTAATGTGAGTTTGATGACACCTTTTCATAGAAATGTCAAATTGGCTACGTACCAATCATACATATTAACATAAACAAATCACTGTTTTGCAGAAGCTGCCAACATCTTACCCTGGCGGCTGGGCTGCACTGCTCCTAAAGAATACTCTGTCTGCTGTACACGCCTTTGCTACTAAATGCCTCTTTGATTTGCAGCTAGAGAAGCCACACTTAAACCACACCGTAATGTAATTAAAATGATCTGTTACTCCTACTTCATCTTGGCTGCATTTCCCTGCAACGATCGTTTTTAGAGATTAGAGTCTACATTACATAAGAGTTCCCTCACTTCATCACATATAAACAATCCAGTGATTAAGAGGAGAGCCCGCTTGTTGTTAGTATGTCTTCTCTCTCTGGTTGGTTTGTGCAGTGGATGTTCTGAACTGCTCAGCAGACCATCCTCCCTGAACGGGGCTCAGCTGTCCAAATGATCGGTGACCATTAAAACAAAAACACTGACTGAAGTCCTGACTTGGCTTTTTTCAAGTCAGATGGTCTTTCATGCCTCTGGCTTGCTGTTGAGACAGGTGTTGGATATGGAAATGATTCAGCCAGGTGCTGTATTGTGGATGCTTTGAACTCCAGAATGTATTGAGTGTGGTGTCCAGTAGGTCAGGACCGGACTGTGAGCGGGTATACACTCCGACTACCAACATCTGCAGTTGCCAGCTGCCAACCATCGCCCGGCACTCTAACATTCATGGTGCAGGCTCTCAGCTGAGTGCAAAGGAGGGCAGGCTGCATGTATTGCAAACTAATTGCCTCTCTAATACATATTTGAAAATGGTAAATGTGACATTATGTTCAAGCTATTTGTCAGAGCTCTGGCAAACATACCACGCATGCTGTGCTTGTCAGGGTTCGAACATGTTACACTGCTGACAAATTAGAGAAATTGTCATGAGAATGATGCTTCCATGGTGAGAGCGAAAACTGTATTTTAATACATTAATCTACAGAAGATATCTTCTGTACTGAGAGGTGCCTTATTAAACAATAAGAGACACACATTTACAACTGTCAGGCTCAGCAAACTCACAAAATTCACCACTTTGCAGATAACACAGTCAGGATAACATCTTAGATTAAACAATGAAGAACAAAGAGTAACACAAATGACAGATATCGGTTCATCATGTTGTGGCGTTAGTCAAATCATGTACCTCTTTAGAGAATGAATGCATGATCTCTTTAACCCCGTGGTACGACCAGGTCCTAGGGGAAATGTTGGCACAACATGTAAATTACAATTACAGTTAAATCTCTTCCCATCTCCCAAGCACCACAGCTGCAAAGTCTTTTAAATGTTTTTATTTGAAGAATTTATTCGAGAAACACATCGCAGTCGGCCTTGAGAGTGGAGAGGCAGGAGGAAGGAACCGGGAGGAGCTGGCCTTTCAACTTCCTGGCTTGGAGGCAGGAACCAATCAGCTCCCTGGCCAACCTTCACTCATTCAGCCAATTAACCAATCACACACACTTACAATCTCAGGTAACACAGAGGGACATGAAAACACATACAGTAGAATTGTTTGTACGACCTCTGGGGTCGTAACACCCCGTTAGATTTTAACTTAATTATGGAGAATGAATGAGAATAATTGTGTGATGGCCCTCAAGTTGTCACAGACAAACTAAACTAAATAACTGAGAGACCCTTAATTATCTCACACAATGTTTCATCGTTGTTTGGCAAAGACACAACGCCGCAATCACTGGTAAAACTGAATGTGCCGGGCTCGTTATGCAGACACGGAAAAATTAACATGCCGCCTTCCAATTAGAGTGAGAAATTTGATAAAAGGACTTCTTCTGGCAACGAGTTAATTAGTTGATCTTTCTCAGGAGACCTCGCACCCCTGGGTGAAATTACCATGTACCATTAATTTACATTATGATTGAGATTAAATACATATTTCATAAAAAAAGAACCCACAATACAGTGGATGCACTTTCAAAAACTAATATTCCAGCATGCATAACTAACGTTGTTCGTTTTGAAGGGCGGGAATGAACAAACTCAGACCGTAAGCTCCTGTGTGTTTACCATGGCTTTGTGCAATGTCTGCATTCATCTACCTTGTGCTGTGTGTGCAAACAATGGAGAGCCTGGGAAGGATTTCATATGCTATTGAAAAGATACCTGGGGAGGCGTGCTATTGTAGGACTTTAGTAACTCTAGCTGGGCAATTCTCCACCTCGGTATGCTCTAAAATGAGATCAATAGCATTTAAACCCACGACTGCTGGGATTGGAGGACTCTCGGAGTGAAATGTCATGCATCTATAGTCCCTTTTATTAAATTCTGCATTAATGGATGGTGTTCGACCAGCGTTTATTTATTTATTTTTTTTTCCATATGGCCGGGCTATTGTCTGAGCTGCAATCACAGCTACACGTCTTTAAAATTCACGTGGCCAAACCAGCTGCAATGGATTTTGTTCGCCACAGAAACACACACAGAAAAAAAATCAGAAAGAATTGATGGTGATAAATAACATACAGCTACTAAATAAAAAGGGCCGACTGTACTCAAAGCATGTGAAATGCCTGTTTTGAAGACCACCTATTGTTTTAAATGGATGAATGCGCAAAATCATTTTAAGGCGTACATCCACCAAGTTTTGATTTGGACCCTCGAGGAGACCCAGCAACAAGACATGGCTCATGGATTTGTATAGGGCTCTATGGGCCGGCTTGGAGGGACCTAAAAGGAATATCAAAGTAAGGAGTTAAAAATAGATACATTTAGAAAATTATTGAGACTGTTTTGAATGGAGTTTTGTCCCAAAGTGTGCATTTTTAAGGCGGAAAGTGGAGATTAACCTGCTGCTCTGATGTTTTTTATAAACGCTGTACAAAAGTGTGGCTGGTGTTAAACTGGTGTTTTTGCCAATTATAGAAAAGTGGAATCATTTTCACTCTTCAGACAAAAGACAGACAAAAATCTGTAGACAATATGCTGAGTTATGACATTTGATTTAACTCTGCTTGTAGCTGCATATTTAGTTATATATAACATGCAAAGATAATACGTGGATCTGGGAGGCTCTGACCCTTTGGATGAAGTTCTTTTTTTTTTTCTTTAAATATAGATGCTTCCATAACCCACAGTGTTAAAAATAGAAGTTGAGAACTGAATTTGCCGAATTAATAAATGGTAAGGCTCTTGGCCAGGTCAGCTGTCGACCTCCAGACGATGCAGCTTATTCCACAATTCCCTGAACTCCTAATTATCCCTTAACATGGATCTACATTTTATTAGTTTCAACTTGGTATTGTGGTGGTCAGTAATTTGTTTTGAGGTTTTTATGATATGAAACACAATCATTACAACTAAACATTTCACAGATAGCTTAGATGTAGTTCTGTAGCTGTTTCCTTTCCAGCAAGGCGTCCAGAGACCCGAGGTTTCTGCTCATTGCAGGCATCGGTTCGGGCAGTTCTCTGTTGAGGCAGGCAGGTTGTTTGTGGCAAATTGATTATTGACAAGGCAACTCTAAAACACAGTTGAAAACTTTCACACGGAGTACCTGATACCAAACTGAAACCTTTTGAAAAGATCGCGAGCCTTCTGGGCTGAGCTGGCTCTCTAGCCAGGGCTGTGAATTCGCATTTCTTGACTTCAATAAAATATGAAAAGCACAACTCTTATTGTGATATTTTAATAATTCAGTGAACTGTCGCGGGGAAAGCAAAGTTATGGAGGTAGTGGGAAATGGACCACTGTGTAGTGAGTCCAGCTTCCATGCAGGGGATGAGAGTGTATGTTCTCTTGCAGAGCCTTTATAAAGGAAAAAAGAAAAGAAAAATGATAATCACAATCTTCCCCTGACTCTGATTGATTCACTATTCCCGCCCAGTGTTGTACGCGTTCACACAAGAGCTAGCTAAAAGTTCAGTTCACAATTTTGAATCCATGTTTCTTTCTTTCTTTTTAGAATCCAAGATCACAGAAGAAGCTCATAGTTACAGTGTCAATCTGTTACCACTCGACCTTGTTATCTGGTGTCAATAGTGTCGTTTGCTGTAATCAAAATATGCTGTTTACAGTATTTAATATCTCTGCATTATAGACTGTCTACTTTGCTCCCGTCACAATTCCAACAGCCGCTAGAGGCTTTTAAGTGCACTTGCTGAAACAACGCTGTTTGAAGGACAGTCTCCCTTTATCATAGCTTAGCCCCAACCACATGGCAGACATGGGTGGAAAGCAAAACACGTTTTAAAAGTTGGCATCCAGACGAAGAAGCGCCTCGACCCCATCAAATCATTTGTGCTTGTGGCGGCCTCATCCCTCTTGATAGTTTGAAGGAGGAGGGCTGCCCACAGACTTGCCCTTTTGAAGACCTCTTCTTATTATTTTCAACTGCAAGACCACACAGACAACACCTTTGAAGGGAATAAGTGTTTTTTTTTTGTCCCTGGAAACCTTTTGGAAAGGATGATGAATTTTTATAAGCAAAAAAACCCAAAAA
Organism: Acanthopagrus latus; assembly: GCF_904848185.1. Taxonomy (NCBI): domain Eukaryota; kingdom Metazoa; phylum Chordata; class Actinopteri; order Spariformes; family Sparidae; genus Acanthopagrus; species Acanthopagrus latus. Next base: position 5,225,964 of record NC_051046.1, on the reverse strand, counting down.
ACAATTCAGTGAACATTTAGAAAGCCTCAGAGCAACAACGCTGCTTTTAGGAGACAATCGTGCATCCAGTATTCACACTGGACACATAATCTTGACCTTTTAAGAGATCACACCTCAGAGAACACAAATAAACCACACACTGAAACAGGCTTTTTTTTTCTTCTTTTTTTTCTCTTTTCGCTTTTTAATAGTTGACTGGTAAGTTGACTGACTGAAATGCGGAACACTGAGTCAAATATCCAATCCAATAAGGGGACACATAGCTGATTATTGGGTTGATTAACACATCTTTTAATCTTGTAATGACTGAGAAATCTGCATGAATGAGGCCTCGCTTGAAATGTCGCTCCTTTTCTTTGTGCTGGTTGTTTCGTTATAGTTGGTCTTAGTACAATTATTTTGTGCATACAGAAGTGGAACTACTTCATTTGAGATGGGATTTGTAAAGGCGGCAAGCTAGCTACTTAGTCTGACAGGTTAACACAAAAAACTCACAAAAAACACATTTCATCACACCTGTTCTGCTTACTAAACACAAACATACCACCACAGGCCGTCTGAATTGAAACGTTTCCGCCACATCAACTCATCGTAAAACATACCACATTCAAACTTGACATACAAAAAATAAAACTCATCAAAACAGTCTTGGTTTGTCTTTCTAAAGTCACTGTTTCTGTCCTGTCATGTTCGTTTCCGTCTTGTATCGCCCCGCTTGTCATTTCTTCTCATCCTGATGGGAGTAAGTAGGAGCTGTAAATCGCCTCCATACTGCAGCCTGTCTTCTAACCAGCATCCATCGATGCTCAGACTCACTGGGAGGCCGGTGGCTTAAGTTCTGGTGGCTGCGATGACTCCGCCGTCATCCCAGGTCGCAGTGCAGGCAGATTCCTGTCATCTAATAGGTCCACTTAGCTCCATGGCTGACTGAGACACTTGCTAACAGCAGCTAGTTGTCACGCTGGAGCAGAGAAGGTGGACTGATGACTCAACACTGACCAAACTGCTGGACTTAAATACAAACTTAACTACTGAACGGAAGAGGTGAGGGTAGAGAAACAATGGGAACAGGACCGGCCTAACAAAGCTAATGCAGGGCAGGTGTGGAGGGAAAAGTAAGCTGGGAAGCAGCACAGGAACACAAGGGAAATGGAGCAGAAGACACCAGAAAACACATAAAACACAAATAAAAGGAATGAGGAATGGCAGCACCATGTAACTAGCTGCTATAGCCAAAAGATTCCTTCAGTGAATGGTAGCAATTTCAGTAAAATGAGAAGTAGTTACGCTGCCTCTATAGATTTGAAGCTACCTTCAACTTGTGGTCGAGTCATACAAATTACACCTTTAAAGTGAAATCACAACACAGAAAACTATTTCAGTTCGGTCTTAAGAGAGTCGCATAGATCCGTCAATACTACATGCAAAACACTGATTTGTTTTCATGAGGCGGTGCAGGGGGGGGGAAAAAAAATTCATCTGTCCAATTACATCCTGTAGGTGAAACCGTCATCATCACTGACACGAGCCCTGATGGTAGCCATGATAGGCAGCCGAGGTTATTTCCTCACTTGGCAAAAAAGTTTCGCTCTCTTCTAGACTTTATGCTTTCATCAATACTCGTAATGTTATGCAATGCAGAATTCACCCATCCAGTAATCTCACACGCCCTCAGGCAGTTTGAGCTATTTACCTTGAGGACATCTATTAGAATGAGCTTATCCTTATCCAGTAAACCAGCTTTTTGCTGTGAGCAAATTGCAATGCTGTGATTGGACGCTTGATTATTTTTCTTTTTGGCTTTAATGGTGAATCCACGTTCCAGAAAGCTCCCTTGCATCTTGGAATGTAGACTGAAAAAAGAAGATGCACACATCATGTCACACATCATATTGCAGACTGTATTTCAACTTGTGTTTTTTTTTTTTTGTTTTGATACTGACAGTTTCTTCCATACAACAGATGAGAAAGAGAGAAAGGATTGAATGGGTAAATTATTGCCATGGCGACTTGCCAACTGTCAAGTGGTTATGCAACAAACCTTTAACAAACTATTGGGGGGATTCATCTTTTCGGTATATGCAACCCAGAATACTCGAATTAACGAAGATATTGTGCTATTTAAGCAGCCCAAAAAAGAAAGAAAAAAAAAAAAAATCCCATGGACCATTTTTATGAACTCCTCGTGTTCATGCTGTATATGAAGGTCTAGTTACTGGACACATACCAGTGTGCCTCATTAACCTTAAGCTCCTCATGTGAAACATCCCTCCCTCATGCACACACACAAATGTGCACACCTCTTGTAAATTTCTGGGATAGTAAAAAGGGAATGAGAGCAAAGAGCAAAGGAGAGGGAGTAAAAGAAGACTGAGTAGGCTATTACAGAGGAAAGAGTATATCCCCCGGAGGAGGCACGGGCTGAGATGGCGTAAATGAGGGAAGCGTGGCGGCCATTCCTGTAGCCTCATTACAGTAATGGAGACCCATCCGTTCTGTCAAGGCCTCCAGAAAATCTTCTGTGACACGACTGCCTTCCTTTTTTGTGCTTTTCCACATCAACAGGACAGAGGAGTGGGAGAAAGATAAAGCAGAAGGCGCTTGCTGCTGGGTTTCATGTTGCATGAGAAGATTTGTGCATTTGGAAGTCTATTAAGGTCTTGATTACGGCGTCGTATTCCCCCACCAGAGTCTGTAATGTTGTGTTTTGGTTGACTTTGTGGCCTTGGTGGGAGAACTGCGATACCGGTAGAGATGGGTCTCTGTGGTACGGAGGCTGGGGCAGAACCTACACAGGAGGAGGAGGAGGAGGAGGAGGAGCAATTTGTAGGGAGGTGTATGGATACCTGCGTGTATGTGTGTGTGTGTATACATATACATATACATATATACATACATATATATATATATATATCTCAAGTATGTAGACATGTGAAGTTATTAGCAATCGTATCGACACTGATAAGTGACCTGTTCAGGTGTTGAGCCTCACAACACGTCCTTACTGTTATGAGCATTTCCCAGCCACATTTGTTATGACAACAAAAAAAAAGAACAAGCAATATTTTTGACATCATGTTAGAACATCTCCAGCTGTGTTTGTGTCTACCAAAGCAGGTCTTTTAAGATCTTTTCCTGACCCTAACCAAGTGTTTTTTTCTTGCCTAAACCTAACCAGACCATAAACACAGCATTGTTGCAACACAGAATTAAAAACTGAACCAAAAGAAATGGAATGTTGCAAGGTTAAGGTCTATCATTTATTCTGGCTATTACATTAATATCTTCACAACAAAGAGAAAGAAGAGATTTATATGAATGGCAAAAATGAGCCTTAACAGCCCACTGGGTGATAATAAATATACCAATAAAACTTATAGTAACATCGAACAAAATCTGGTTTCTGAACACAATGTACAGCCAAAGATCGCCTGCAATACAATGAAGAAAAAGCCTGAACTTGATTATTAGGAGCCAAGATCAGATGTTAGAGTATAAGGAGCTCCAGATTCCAGTGATCTAACAATTTACATGTCGATGCTCAGATGTTACTGTGGATATGTGGTCTGTCTTATTTCTCTCTCTCTCTCTCTCTGTACATATGCAGAGGCCATCACTCATAAATACATACAGACAAGCCCTTTAATAAGCTGTTTGTATGTGAATCACTTAATAGTAACATCAGAAGAACCACAGTGTCACTAAATCACATTTCTGAGGCTGTTCAACAAGGTCAGAGTGGTGATCTTTATGCATGGCCGCTACACACGGCTGCGGCTATTTATAGCATGTAACAGTGTAATTCATTTATTCATTAATTAATTGCACGTGCACCTGCAAACTATCAGCAGCAATTAAACTGTATCTCAATCATCATCATCAAAAGTAATCAGTATTGATTTAGGTTTACAGAAAACGATCAATTGAAAACCACGAACGGGAAAATGCACATGAAAAGGTCCAGATAGAATAATCATAAAATATTTGAGTACGAAACAGGCTGCAACAACAATTCAATCTTTCATAAATATCTGTTCAAGCATGGTAAATTGCATGTTTTTCTCCATATGCATCCGTTCTACATTCGGCCACTGCGCTCTTGGTTGAAGTCTGACCGGTAAGAATCCAGAAACTCACCTGGTGTGGTGTCGAGGCCGAGCACCTTTTGCAACAAGGTGGTTCGGAATGCTTCGGCTGAGCGGCATCTGTATTGTCAGGCAGCATCCCGTGTCTTTCTCAAGGCTTGTAAACAAATGATTGCTGTGCTGTCTGGATAACTTTTCATCGTTCCCTCACAACCAAGGACAAGTTGTACAGGCCTCAGGGGGCGTGCATATCACCAGTGCACATAAGACCCAGAAGCTACCTGCAAAAAAAGTTGTTTCCTGCAGCAAAGAGAGAGAGAGAGAGAGAGAGAAAAAAAACAGAAAAAGAAAAGGAGTGCGATCTTCAGAAGACCATGGATCGCACTTATTCAGTTTCTTTGATGATAAATGCAGCTTTCAACACTCAGTTCCTTGAGTGCCACAGCTTGTGTTACCTTGTAGATTTCTCACAAAATTAGCCATGAATATAAGACCAATATTCATTCATTCTGCTGCTTACTTATCTATCCGAGTGCCACTGGGGATGTTCTGTTTCATTTCTGGACAAAGCAAGGACACCAACTCCCACTGAAGTTCCCTCTGTTTTTTTTGTTTTTTTTAGGTCTGTCTAATAAATCCGAAGCCTTTAATTCTACTTTTTCACCACGGACCGATGTATTTATAAATAACACATTATATCACTGCAGAGAAAACGTAAAGCTTGCAGGCTGATTGCGTCCCCTCCCAGCCAGTCCTCAGTTCTCCACCCAACACCTCTCCCCGATTCCTCCACGCTTGCCGTAACCATTTCCATACTGTGTTCACATTCCTTACAGCGTGGCATTATCATCAATAGTCATTTAGGAGAGGGCTGCTTTCCACACCAACGGATGCAATGAAGATTCATAGCCACCATTTCAAAAGAGTTGGGGGTGGGGGGGGGGATATACAGAATGAGAGAGAGATGGAAATTGTGCACATACACCACTGGCTTTTGGGTTACTACTGTTTGGCCTTGCATGTCCAGTGAGGTGGATGGGAAAGGCAATGGATGACAAATGCTCAGAACTGTAAATGAGTATCTAGTAATCTTTGGAAGACAGGAAGCAGCGAGCGAATAGCAAGGCTGTGCTGTAAATTCCAATGTGTCCCGTGAACAGCGATGTGAGCTACACCCCGCTGCCCTTGTGCTGTCCAATTTAGAACTTCATGTACACAGTTTTACAATAATTACGTCGGCAGATTTACCGCTTTAAATTCATGATAGTCTTTTAAAACAATTCGGCGAAAGGTGATTTACATGGCTCGAATAAAAAACGCCGGCGCCGCACTTTATTAGCTGTGGCCTTTATTACACGGAATTCAACTCTGTCCTTGTCTAACTTTTTAATGTTTGATTTGTAATAAAAAAAAACAGTAACTTGCAAAAGGAATCTTAAACACGTTGCATGGCTACAAAAGTGACATGATGCTATTTCAGCGCCATGTAACGATGCAACAAGAGCTGAAGCTAAACCCTACCAGTCCCTGGCTGAACTTCAGCCGCCTCACAAGTTGATATGAAGGTTTACGGGACAATTAAATTAAGGTCGTAGCATTGTTTTTATATTGGTGCTAGGCCAGACCGGTTCACCTTAGCCCTACACCACCGTAGGCATGAGTCGTAAAACCAGAACAGTTTTGCACTTCTGGTTCCCTCGCCTCTAAGTCGATGGGTTTTCAGGTAAATACATGCAAACCCCCACACATGAATTATAAAGTGTTTACATGTCTCGAATGGCGGCTGCTTACAAGCAAACATATGGTGGTGGCTGCTAACTGAGACCACAGAGAGGTCAGTGGGGACTTTGAAAGTCACCATGCCAACACAGAGACTCATCTACCCACAAGTCAGTCTCCACTGGCCCGTCTTACTTTCAAACTATTTCAATTCTAACTTTACAACAAGGTTATAGATCAATTCAAAGTAAAGTGTAAAAACCATATTATCATAAACTTTGCTTGTTTGCCACAGAGCTTATTTTCTGCACCAGGGTGATACTAACTTTGGGTTAGCTCCCAAAAAAGAGTCATCCCTGCAGCACTCGGAAAAGACTGTTTTCTCTCACTAACACTGCTCAAATGTTTACTATGAAATAGTTTAGTTTTTTATTTTTGATTGTTTGATTTTTATGTTTTGTATCGTTATCGTATGATACGTATAACTGAGTGGTGGTTGAAAGAATCTGGTTTGGTGTGCTGGCCAGAAATTCAGTTTCTATGTCACTCCTGATCGGGGCTTTTTAACATCTCATCACTTGCAGAATAATGTTGTTAGCGAGTTATATATGCTAACTCTTGGCCCAGGAAGGAATGCCATATTACTACTTTGCACCTCAGCTAGGCATGCTAATATTAGCAGCTTTCATTTGACAAAAAACACATTTGTTTCACTTGTGCTTCTGTATTCAGGGTTTTGGAGAGGTGATGGAATAGACTCTCTACCAAACATCCCACCTTCATGACATTTTTAACAGTTGCTCACCTGTGATTGAAAGCGTTTAGAGAACGGTCAGTTGCCTGTACAATAGAAATTTGGTACGGACCACGACATCTCTGCTTGCTAGTTTGTACAAATCATTTCTCAGACCTAAAAATCCAATATTTAATTCCTGACCCTAACCCTTAATTTTACACCTGCCACACTAATTGATAACATTTGCAACACCTGGAGGCTGCTGAATGTCGGAGGTGACGGTGCCTTTTTATCTTACCGGCAAGTTTAACATTTTAAAAATATTTCCGACCGGACCGTGCTCTTTGCAAAATGTCATATAAGTTTATGGGCAGATTAGTGTCGGGGTGCCCCGTGTGTGGGAGGAAGAGAACGCGAGAGACAGACCGACTGAAGCACACATCTACACTCGGATAAATAAAAGAGAGACTGTGTGAGTTTTATTATCGTGCGCACATGAGTGTTTGGGGAAATGAATTATGCCCAGCTTTCAACAGATGTTTTACGGCGTGGTGCTGCGTGAGTGCGCTGGACTGAGAAGCGCTTTATCATTCCGTATTTTCCATAAATGCAAATATGAGGCCCAAAAACTTCTTTTCACTTCATGCCATCCTTTTGAGGAAACTCCATTAGGGCCTGGAGGGGTTCGGGGGGAGAAGATGGAGTGACGGAGACCTCCAAGAACAAAAAAAAACTGTTGAAACCCTTTCATACTGGTGAGTCCAGTGTGAGCAGATCGACTGGTTTGAAAGGGTGGTTACGTCTTCTCCACTTTGTAAATGGACACGGCCGAAGGATACATTTGCAGGCTGCCTGATGCTTCCTGCCTCGAGAAGCAAAAAAAAGAGAAAAGAAGAGAAGAGTGAATAATCAAATGCTAAAGAGGTAATTTACTCGGGTAATGACCTTTCTCTGGTGCTGATGATTAAGGATGAGGCATGGTGATAGGCCCTGATAAGGGAAATGTGAGCCTGATTCTATGACTATGCATATCAAGAGAGAAGCACGACCACCTCCACCATCACCACGGTTTGAGAGCAGAGGGCTGGTGCTAGATGTCCCCCTCACATTCTCTCCCTTCAGCGCTAATTTATGGTCATTTTTTGGCGCGGCTGGCTTAGCATGCAGATGTAAAGATCCCCCGTAACAAGCCTGCTCCAGCCCTCTAATAAATCTATTAGCGAGCTGAACACTGTATAATGGCTTCAATTGGTGCTTTGGCTCTATGAGGTGTTGCATATCAAAGTGTTAGCTGCGGAAAATAAACCGACAGCTGACTTCCAGCCGCGACAGAGGTGGATGAAGCGTTGTACAATGTCCCCGCAATCATGTATTTAATCCGTCTGACAGGAATGGCACACCTTTGTGGGCAGCTGTGTCAATGGCCATTCAGTGTTACAATTCAAAAGCGGTCTTAATGGATTCATAAGAGTGGCCTTTTGTAATGTATGGATGTCAGAACAGATCATAGAACAATGTGAGTTTTATGTTTGGAAATGGGAGATGTGGTGTTGCAACACTGGTGGACTTTTATGGTTGCAGGGGTGCGAAGAAACACAGCAAAAGAGACCTACTGATGCCTCTGTGTGAGATAAGTCATGATAAAATGCCCTCTAGGAGGCCACAATGTGGTGAGGTGGCCTCTCTTCAGTATAAATATATGACAACCCTCTGCACGCTGGTGCCCCACCACATACAGCTGGTGCCCTTTTATAATTTCCACCCCTGCTCCTCAAACATCCCGAGTCCACCACCGTGTTGCAACACTTCCATCTGGACCAACACAGCATCCTGCTCATCTGTACAGTGCTGATACCATTCACCGCTCCACTGAGGGACTGGCAGGCTTCAACCTTTGACCGACCTGATTTGATTTTGTCAAATGTGTTCCCTCGGCCCCGCCGAGACCAGGCCAGCTGCTCGTCTCCTCCCCTACCTCTGCTCATCATGTCTGAGTCAGTGAATAAGAGACGGAGAATGGGGGAGACCGGCGTGAGAATAAAGGGAGTCGGGGGGGTTGGTGGTTGAGTAGACCGAATCTAGTCTATCACAGTGGCCCCATCTGAGAGAGATGGTTTTATCATCCCTGGCATCTCTGCGTGTGGCTGCAAATCTGGTGTAACTTTCCCAGCTTCTCCCCCTGCGCTCCCACTCATTCTCTATCACTTTGTTTTCTCTGTCTCTCCCCTCTGCTGGTGCCTGTTCTGCCAAGTCCTTGGGCAGTTTGGCTGGAATATCAATGAATCAGTCTCTATTAAGCGCTCATATATATGAAGCTGTAAGCGAAGCGAAACCACGGCGCTTGATGAGACTGATGTGGGTGAGCAGCGGCGCCTCTGGTAAGGCGCTCGCCTCTCTCCGGTTGAGATCAGCATGAGCCACTCTGGAGAGTTGGTGCTCCGACTTCATTTAGCACCGTGCAATAATTAAGAACAGCAAATTCTCAGCATGGTTCAGGTTTTTTTTTTTTTTTTACAGGAGAGATAGCCAAAGGAAAATGGATGTGATGAAGAGGAAATGGTGGTTCTCTCCAGGTGGGGGGCAAAGAAAGGAAGTGAGAGAGGGAGAGGAAGAAAGGCCGAGGGGAAAGGAGGTGGATGGGAGGCGGGTTGGGAGTCAGTGAAGTCCAGCAACACAGCCTGTGGGACTGGAACACCTCTGCGCAGCATCACATCCCATTTCACACTGAATTCTTCTCGCCGAATCGCTGAAACCTCTCGAGGCTGCCGTATATAAAACAGACATTCAGTATGATGTGTACTCATGCTGCCGGGGGGGGAAAACACCTCAAAGATTTCGAGAATAAAGTTTTAATATTTTGAGAAAAAGGTAATAAAACTTTTAAAATAAAGGCTCCTTTTTTTTCATTAAAGACACCATAATGTGAGTTATTCATGACATAATAACGGCAGTAAAATACCAAAAAGTATTGAATATTTCAAGAGCGACTTATAGTCCATGTGAGACTTGTGGGTGTATATAAATAAATAAGTAAGAGCAGCCTGTCAGTGAACACAGGCATAAGGAAATTTGCAGTCATACTTTATTAAGCTTTGGTTGCCCCGAGCAACAACAGTATATGATCTGACGTTAAAATAATTGGGCTTCGGAATTCCAAACAGTTGCATCCACCGCGGACTGATTCATCTGAATTATATCAATCGAGGATGAGTGGCTTGATATCTGCTTTGGACCGGCATGAGGTCGTTTGCTGTACTATCTGTCATAATAAATCAAACTAATGACGTGATTTCTGAGTGGCAGAACTGAGCTCACTGTAAACACGGTTTTCTCCAGACAGCTGTGTCAGAAAAAGTCCAGGGAGCAAGTTAATGGCAACAAAAAAAAGTGGCGGCCTATGAGTGGCGGCCTAAAAGTCAGAGAAGTGAGTGTGTCACTGGTGAAGTCAGAAGTGATACTGAGGTGCTGTTGAGCAAGGCCCTCAACCCATACTGCGGCATTGTGCGATGGTGTGATGTGATCAAAGTGTCACAGTGTGTTAGACCATTAATTAAACTTATGCTGGAATATCCCTTTAAGAGCTAACTACAAACAAAACTCTTCCTGTATGTATATTTTGGATTTGGTCACTCGATAAATTCATTATCGAACAAAACTCCACTGCTATGCCTCTAGAAAATGTGTGCCTTTCTAGGAAACACAGGTCTGTGTTATTTGTTAATTTTTCCTAACCATAGCAACATAGGAGCAGTGCATGCTGGGAGACAGACAGGAAGTAAATTCACCATGCGGCCATCAGCTACAGTTGTGTGAGCACAGTCATCAGTTCTTTAGCTAGCAGGCTTTTCTTGCTCTCACTTTGCTAAGGCAACGTCTGTGAGTATTATTCATCCAGTTACACAAACTTATGAAGCATTTCGAGTGTGAATATGTGATTATTGAGACTGCTGAGATGCTAATTGTGTTGCAAAGCTAAGCTAGCTCTATATTTTGCTGCCGCTAGGATAGCTAAGCTATGCTATGTACCAGATACCTGTGATGTTTGGTTTGTTTAATAACGCACACAGTTTGTTGAATTGTGTTCATAGTTTCATAAGATCCCAGTAAGCTTCATGGAAGGGTTTTTGGGAGTGTTTAAACTGAAATGGAAACTTAGCCCATGGATGTGTTTTTATGACAAGTCAGCACGTGTTTCACTCATTCCAGCACAGAAAGCACGAGTTGTAGAAATCACTGGAACTGAAGACTGCTGTGATAGACATGTTCCTTCCAGGTGGATGTAAACATTTGACTTTTGAGCTGCTAAGAAGGTGATAAAAGTAAAAAGAACTCAGTGTTGCCCCCGTGACTGAGAGTCGACAACATGGGAACACGGCGACCTCACTCGAAGTTGTCGTTTGTCCTTGAAGAACGCTGCTTTGCTTCAGTGAGTTAAGTCTTGTGCTAACTCGCTGGTGAATGAATGTCAAGGCGAAGGTACAACAGGTCCTCTTGTGCTCGTCACGTTGTGGCATCTGCTAGTTCATCTGCTGCAGCTCCTCCCACCGGCTGCATTTAGTTCGTATTAACTGCGAAGTCGTGTCTTGTAGCGTCCAATCTCATTTCATTTGTTGCGCAAATTAGCATCCACGGTCTCAGGACATGTCACTATTTTCATTAAGGCAGGAGCAGAGGCCAATGTGGTCCATAACAATGTGATAGAGGAGCATTTTGTTGTATTTTGGCCTATTGAACCCTTTTGTAGTACACTCATGTGCCAGAGGGAGTCACACCCGAGGCTCATTTTAACATTATCTACTACACTCGCGATATCCTTTTCATATTAGCCATGTTCACTTATTGTTTGTCTTCCGGATTCCTGACATAAGATGCGAATAATCCATTTTTAAAGAAATATAACTATGTTTTTCATTTCACTGCATGAAGTATGTGATGCGTGTATTCACAAGCAAGAAGCTCTCAGGCTGTCAGCCCGCAGAATTAACGCCGAAGGTATTAATAGACAAAGTTAGAGCACGTTTAAAGGAACATTTTTATTAATCTGCATAAGACTTACTGTGTGAGGATTCAAGGCTGCTCATACGGCCTCTAAATCTCTTGGCGGCGATGAGGGCGGGTGGCTGGAGGATCACAGATTTATCGATTGGCTGCTGTAGAGATGCACCTTCCCATATCCATATAAGCTATAATATTATTGAGAGCCATTAATCATCCTGACAGGAGCAAATTGCAGCTGGGCATCCTTTACTTACAACTGAAAAAGAGAAAGAAATAGCTTGGGCGGGGGTCTGAGGGGACTATTGCGTGCGTCCGAACATCCGAACGTGCAGCCGGGGCTTCACGTGGCAGCACGATCCTGTATCTGAAGTGACACAGGGTCTATCAGCTCTCTTTGATATCACGGTGCTTCAAATTTTAATCTGAACACCTCCTCCCTCATCTCCACCGCTGTCAGCTGTTTGTTGATGTGATCAAACATAATTTATAATAAATAAATGCCTGTCATCATTTATTTGCCTGGAATAATCCGGGTGTTTATTTTGGGAAAAAAAAACCCATCGCTTTGCAACTCTTTTAAGAAATGATATTAAGACAAAACTTTGGAGCATATTTATGCACGGCGCTGTGCGGCAACATCTTTTGAGGTGTTGTCAGTATTGCTAAGCTTAAAAAACTCTTAACTTTCTTTTTCCTCTCTCCCCTCTCTGTAGTACACACAGCGGATGATTTGTGTTGTTTTGCCAGCAGCACACTCTGCTCCAGATTTGTGTTTTTTTTGTTTTTTTTTCTTGTGCCTGCGCCGTGATAGAAACTACAGTGCATTACACCGATTCTTTTGTTGTACATTAAATTGAATTTTTTTCCCCACTTGTTTCAATTGACTCTTCTGACATTTAACATTTGTTTTTGATCTTGCGGCAGACTCTCGCACTTCCCGCTCGGTGATTTCTCCGAGAGATATGGATCACGGAATGTGTCTCGTCAGCGTTTTTGGGCGCGTCCTCCCCCCTTGTTCTTCAAACCAGTTTACCCAAATGCTAGTTATTGAAGGCCCTATTCGTCATTCCTGTATCTCTTCCCCTGTCTTCGGGAGGTACTGTCCAGCGTGTGATAATTTTATGCAGGGTAAACACAGAGTTTGGGCTATATATGTGAGGAAATTGGTGTGAAATCAACATATCTGCGAACACGACTCCCCCAGAGCCTTTCTGTGATCAATTATTTATGTACTGTGCAGAGCCAAGAAACTATATTTAAAGATCAACTTCTTTGCAATTCCAGTTATTTTATCTTTAAAAGGAAATGGTGTGTATTGAGTATTTATGTTGATGCTCGGGATGAATGTCAAACTAGAGATGAAAAGTGTATATATGAAAAAAGGAAAAAGAAGCCTGAGAGAGTTGTTGGGATGTGAGTTAATGTGGTGCCGTGCTGACGGAGCATGTTGAGTGTGTGCTCCTGCTGCTGAACTCCTCTCCTGCCTCCTGTCATTCAGCTGCTGCCGTTGGACCTCAGTAATCTAAAGGGATCCATCCGCGGCTCTGGAAGCCAATCAAGGATCTCCATAACTCGATTAGAGCAACCTTGCAACCAGTAGTAATAAATTAAAGAAAGTGCAGATGCAGCACTTCGTGCTACGTGTATACTGTATATGAAACTGATAAACAGCCTACAGCAGAAGATATAGAGCCATTTGGCTTGAGTTTGGGCTTTCTGTGGTGATTTTGAAGGCCTTTCTTTGAGGTTAACGACTTCCATGACTTAAAACTGCATTGATGGATTGGCTCTGTTAGCAATCCAGGGAATGTATGTAAAATCCTCCTGGACAGCTTCTCCCAGTCCAGCCCAAAGTTAATTCAAAACTGTTGTTGAAAGTTGAAGTACAGGCATTAGTGTGGGCTGTCAATGAATATTCTAAATTTGAATATATGTTAGAATATTTTTAAAAACGGAGATTCGATTGTGAAAATGAATACTCGACTGTGGAAATGTACACATCAGCGGCCGCTTCGCGAGTGGACACACAAAGTGACGGCTCAGGGACAAGTCACAGGAGTCGCACAGCATCACTCACTGCTGAAAGTCAGACGTGACAAAAAACGTGGCAGATGCTGATGGCAGAGATTAAAAAAAAAACTAAATGGCAGAAAGTTCAGAGCCCAACTCGGCAGCAGAGAGAGCGGTTTAGACTGAACCTGAAAAGCCCTGTTTGGAAATATTTCGGATTTTGGTCAGTAGACGGCAAAAATGCGGAGCCTTGAGATAAAGCTGTATGGAAGCTGTATAAGCTCCAGTTAGCTTACCGTTCCACCACTAGCAACATGAGGGCACATCTCGAAAAAGTGCACCGACTTTTTGCATATAAAATAATCAGCTGAGTTGGAAACACAGCCTATTCAGACCAACACCCATTAAACAAACAAACAAAAGGTGTATAAGATCAAATTCAGGGCTTTAAAAACTGATTTTATCATATATTTATCTGACTTTATACTACTGGATTTGGAAGCTCATTGGCTACATGACTTATCAATCGTCTGGAGGCTGGTGTGTACGTGACTCAGGAGAGAGGAAGGAAGAAGAGACAGAGTGGGTCAGCTGTCTGCACAATCACCCTCTATGGCAGGCACAGAGGCTCAAATGAGCTGTAGTAGTTTAGTTTTAGACATGTTAGTGGGTGAGTCTGGAAAACTTCACACTTGCCAGTTTGTTTGCCGATTGTACCTCACTAATTCATCTTGTAGTCATTTGCATGAATAGTGTCAGGGGAATCGAAGCTTCCTCACAGCGTAGGCCGCACAGCTTAACATTAAACACTTGAGATGTCTGTTCGAATGTGTACGAGAAACATGAATTCATGGCGATACAAAGGATTCTGTCATTGTTTCTTCTGGAGTGTACAGAATATTTTGATAATACATAACACCCCGCCTACACTGAACCACCTGCTCTTGTGTTGTCGGCGTAATCCTCGGGCTCTTCCTCTTATTTCTCCCATTTGTCTAATATTTTAAAACTAATCACGGGCGGCTCTGGTGCCATGTTTCTTAATTCATTCGCTGGACTTGTGCTTGCTGGCAAAATTCAGTAATGGCGTACTTTCCACAGCCTGCTGAAAACTTCTCCATTTGATCTTATGTAAGCCTGCAGAGTGTGTGTGTGTGTGTGTGTGTGTGTGTTTTATATGACAGCATGATAGACAACACAGGCAAACTGAAAAGACAGAATAAGACAGGTGTGTGTGTGTGTGTGTGTGTGTGTCACTCAGAAGATAAAAATAATGTGCAAATCGCAGAAGAAAATGCTTGAAGGATATTACTCCTCTCTGTGGATAAACCAGTTGCACTCTTGAACTACACGTCATGCAGTATGTGTCGTGAACACTGGGGGATATATGATGTAATATATTAAAAGACTAGAGCCCCACAAAGTGACATACATGTCTGATGTGAAGTTGGAGGGAAAAAAAACAATACAGAAGTGCAAAAGATACAGTATATTTGCTTTCCTAGAGATGGCTGCCAGAGTAAAGTACTCAGGGTTTTAATTGAAATTCCCTGCCAGCTATATCCAAATACGAACGTGGCACACTAGCATAGTGACCAATATAAACCTGGTAAACATCTCATAGTGTTGCCCCTTGTGAGAATGATGGCATGCTGATGAAAGCATTTAACTCCAGGTGGAAAAAGGAGAAGATAGTGAGCTGCTCTCAGCAGAACAACATAACTATAAACGCCAGAAGAGTTCCCGCAATAACTACAGAATCACAGGTGGAAAAAAAAGAAAACTGACTGGATGTTATGTTGTTGTTGTTTCAAGGCCCAACTTCCTGTCTGCTGCTGAATTCGGCTGAATTGACGCGGCATGCTCTGGCACCCAGTAGAAATCGAAGCCTTGAGTATCTGCAATTGAAGTGTCCAGGCGTCGGAGCTGCTATGGAGTAGATACGTGACGGAAAGGAGCCAGTGGAAATACCTGGAAGCTTCGCTGTCGTGGTGAAGATGGACCTGGTAGAATTTGAGGGTAAGTCTGCAGATGTGGTGGCAGCTAGAGGCTGTATCTGGAAACAGCTACACTCTAGCATTAGAAAATCTGAAATTTTAAACTCTTATCACTGAAATATCCACTATTGCTCATGCTCTAGGCTATAAAAACACATTTTGAATGTTGTTTTTGCAAAGCCAACCAATATACTTTTATTTTAAACTGGGAATGGACAGCTTCTCAACTTTCCTCCCTCCTACAGTAACATTTCCCCATCTTATGACTTATGGATGTTAGCAACATGGATACCAGTGTTGCCAGATCTCGCGAGAGAAACAAGCAAGTGAGTCTATGACAACGGCCCAAAACAAGCGACTTCTCTGGTCGTGGTAAAAAATAGAAAAATAAAAAAGAGATTACACTTTGGATTCAGGGTGATATTTATGTGTGTGTGCAGTTATGTATTGCGTTGTATCATTGCATTTATTGTTGTTTTTAAATGGTATGATCCTTTTTTGTTTTAGTTCCAGAACATAAGAAAAAATAAAAATATGATGTACAATACAACAGGAAGAGGAACACTTTTACAACAAGCCCAAAAAACCCACAACCCGCGACTACCAATATTTATAAGCAACTTTACAGAAAAAACAAGCCCGGGTCGCTTATAACAAGTGGAATTGGCAACTGTGATGGCAAACAAACCAAACTCAATGTGACCAACAAACCCTGATCTCAGTGCTATGAAAAGCAGAGTAAAACATCCACTTGTTTTAATAAGCAGGCAGGTTTTGTTACTTCCTCATCATCTAGTTGAAAGAATGTTGGTTTTCAATCATTTCAAACGCCACTGATGAGAGGAAACGGATTTTGACACCAGAGCTCTCCATCATCTGTTCACTCTTGTTACACCTCAGTTTCGCTCTTGTCTGATTTTCTTCTTTCTTCATTCCATATTTATTTCAGCTCTTCCACTGAGCAGTACCTGAGGATAGTGATCTGGGAAAACAATGCGTCGACCTGGCGATTGCTGTCTCGCATTCTTTGTGCTGTAATACAACCTCAGTATACAGTTTGTTATTTTTATTAGATCTACCTGTAATGAAAATGTATTTTCCAGAGCATGAAGCCATTTGTAAACGCAATTGGAGACATTTATCCTTGATTAGGGGCCAGCTGACTTCCCACAATTATCGGGGCCTTAAGAAAAATAGCACGTGTCCACAGGGACATTGACATCCATTACAGGAAATTATGAGCCAGTGGGGAGTTTGAGGACGTTAGCGCCTGGCTGCTTGTTTCCTCCACATAAGACCTCACATTTGCATTTCTATCCCATTTAAATAATTGCATTTCCTTACACTCACACTGAAGTTTTGTTTTTTTTATTTGATAGCTTTAGATTAGCCTCAATCGGAAAAAGATAATTATTCCCTTTGGTTAGGTACCTCATTTGGGCTCTCTGCTGTGATAAGATTTGTTTAAGGGTTTTTTTTTTCCTCTCCTCCTTCCCGTGACCCTAATGCACTGCCTTTCATCCTCCATTTTCCTCTCGTTCTCTGTCTACAGTTTTTTTTTCTTTTTTTTACCTTGAGTGTGGTACCTGCCCATCTCAGCCTGAAGGAGAGACGAGACTGAGAACGACGAAGTGAGAGTGGGGGAAAAAAAAAAAAAAAGAAAGAAAAGAAGAAAGATAGGCAGAGGTGGTGTCAGCAGAGAGACGGCGCTGACACTCTACGGGAAGAGTGAATAATTGAAACAGCCTCCAAAGGAAAGTGTCTAGATTTGATGGTTGGGCTGTCAGCATACAGTGAAGTAGGGACACGATGCCAAGCAACTTTACAAGCTGTTGAGGGGGTCCCTCTTCAATGAGATGGTAATAACCAGTCCTCCTAAGCCCCCCGCTCGCAAAGATAGTTTGGAGGAGAATGTCTTTGTTCCGGAGGCTTTTATTAAACTACACAGGGCTCTGTCACCGTGATGGGCCCGTGATTAAAGGATGCGCAACAACCCCGCACCTCAACTTCTGACAGTTTCTTACAGCTGAGCGGGGAGAGGTCTGGCTGGTATTTGTTTGTGCTTCGGTACAGTAGTGCGGTGTACTGTATATATTCACAGTGGTTCATGTAAGTAATAAATCAAAAAGCACAGTGGTAAACTGCATCTGGTGGCTTCAGGGTGTCGGCAGCAACGACATGTTGAGAAGTGTCGAGGGGATTCTATCCTATGTTTGAGGAGAACGCACTTTGTTTGATGTTGAAATATTGAAAGAGATTTGTAGTTTTTGGCCAATATACGCCATTTTTTGCTATAGTATTGTGAAAGTGCAGTTTGATCATAATAAAAAGATTGTTTGTCAGCAGTGAGGTCTTGTATGAGGCATATTTTGTCTTTTGAGAGAATACGTTGTGTGTCGCTAACAGAGAAAAGGATGTTCAGCTGCTTAGCTCTGCTGGAAACATTACTATACAGTATTATGTATTATCACTGAACAATGCAGTGACCTGTCATGATAATTGAGAAACAGTCACGTATTTGTTTTAATGTTCACAGTTTTCCCACAAAAATACGAGGTAAACCTGTTGAACACATCTTACGGTTCACTGCATCTGTGTTAAAGTTTTGTTTGTTTGTCGAGAAAACATTTCCTGGATGGATGATTGAGTATAAGATTAACTGAAATAACACTGGTCCAGTCTGAAACCAGTGCTGGTTACCAGATATTTGGGGTGCCATCAAGTCCCAACCGAGGAGGAACATTCAGACAGTTTCACTCATCATTTTGAAAAACTGGCTGGATGGATAATGCTGTAAGCTGTGCGTTATTAGAAAAGAAGCTTTGTTCAATCTCTGTTTTTGTTTGAAGCTATTGTCGCCAGATTCTGTACCAAACTAGTCTCTTTGTGCCAAAAACTGAAGTTTCTCTGTGTTGCTTAGCTTGATAAATTTCTGTGCTAACAGATTTTGAACTCATCCTTAACAGAACAGAACCATAGTTTAGGTGAAGTCGAACAAATAGCAGAGCCACTTCATCAACTCGATGAGATCCACTGTCACTGGAACCACCTCGTTGAGGTCGTATGCCTCTGCACACCAGTCAAGTTGTTATTCCTTACACATGAGTCTAATAGGATAAAATGGCCACCAAATTCTAATCATGTCATCTTTGAGTCATGGTGGACATTTGCAACAAATCTGAAGAAACACCTTAAATTCCTTCTTGAGATATTGAGCACATACAACCTGTAAACACGATGCGTCCGGCCTCCGTCTGTGGTCGGCACAGAGTCATAAAAATCTGTTTTCAGTTAGTGGTAATAAGTCCTCAGGACTGTAAATGGTTAAATACCTTCATTACATTACCTGGTGCTTTAAGAGAGCTTTACTAGATTTTTTGCAGCTCATTAACCCAATCACAGACCGACAGGCCCACGCACTGACGACAGTGAGCTACAACACGAGGTGCTGTCCTGAGTATTGGGAGCAATTCGGAGTTCTGGGCCCAAGCACACTTGGACGTGTGGACAAGAAGGGGGCGGGTAGGAACCACCAACTATGTGACCAGTGGACGACTTGATCTCCCTCCTGAGGCGACTGTGGTTTTTACTGTGATTATTAAAAGGCTTTTGTCGTCTGATTAATGCAGTCTTTAAAGATACGCTGTAGGTGAACAGCAAAGTGACTAAAGTACAGGATGTATATCATGTAGTAAAGCTGATATTGTCCTCTTGTACTCGTTGCAGTAACATAACCAGTATTGTAGAATGACATTACATAACATGGAGCCCATGGAGAAATGTTACACCTCCCCAAACTTGACACTCCCTGCGCAGAATATCCTGGACAGCCCTCTGCTTGCAGTTATATTTATTTGTCTCAGGTCAGCTCAGTGGTTTGTCGCTGGTGGTTAGAGTTGACGAGGTCCCGCTGCCACCAGGTAGCCGTGTGTGTGTGTGTGTGTGTGTGTGTGTGTGTGTGTGTGTGTCACAAGAAGCAGAGGTCATCTGGAGCTCAGGACTTCAGGAGTGCAGAATCGGCTGAAGGGAAGGAATTCTCTCTCAGCATGGCACCACATTAACCTCACATCCTTCAAACATTAACATCCACCCGTAATGTTCTCCCTTCCTTTCGTCAAGACCTTTTAAGCAATTTAGCCTTTAATCATCTACACTGCTGTACAAAAATGATGGATCCCCACGGGCAGATCAAGCTGAGCAGAGACAGAGAGAGAGTGAGAGAGAACATATTCCTCAGCAGTTTGATAACAAAAAAGGCTGGAGCGTGTTTAAATCCGTCTATTATTAGGACTAATTTAGGTTGTTAAAACAGATTGCTGTTGTCGAGAGGTTTCACCTTTGCATTCAGATGAGTACATCGTAGCATCACACACACACACGCGCAAACTTGCTGTAATTAGATAAAACTGTACACGAGCCAGACTTTCATGTTGGCCCAATTTGAGTCGAAAATTGGTATTTATTGTTGTCAGGAATCATGTTTCATGTGCGGTACACCAAACAATGCTCGCCTTCTTTTAATCAAAACCACACACTGAGAATTATAAAGTATAAAGTATAGAACATGGAGACGTTCTCAGTAGCATGGAAACTACAATACAAACTGTACAATGCCTCACAATACGGGAGCGACGGCTCAGCTGCCAGTTTCTAATAAACACATCTTTTCATCATGGAGGCTATAAAGTTCAGCTTTTGTTGAAAATGTTTTTCGGGAGCTTTTCACCTTTAAAAAGCAGAATGAGGAGGATTTTCCTAAAAATCCTGGTGTCTGAATCTTTAGAGCCGTGTCCCTTGATATGTATTTTTATTTGGCTGTTTTAGGACATTTGTGTTTGTCATTATATCGACTACCTCTTGAAAACCGAATGATGTTCCTTGAGAGGTAATGAATGGACTAGCTACTGTATTGCTATAAGAAAAACACAGCAGATGCTTTGAGCTCAATGCTAATGCTAATGATCATCATGCTTACAACCCAAAATGTTAATGCCAGCGTGCGTACGTTGAGCAGGTACATTATCATTCATCTTATCATCTTAGGTTAGCGAGACAGCATAGTGCAACTAACACAGGTATTACAAACACATCTTCCTCATCTCGTCATAGCCTTTCGTGTGAGACTGTGGAAAAGTACCTTGATCGTCATGTGGTTAATGTTGTGAAATGATTGCAATTATGTTTGGTTTAGGACACAAAATGACTTGGTTTGATTAAGGTTAGGGTTAAGATAAGCATGTTGAGGTAAGGGTTACTGATCTATGTTAAATAAGTTAAAATAAGTCAATGCCTGCTTTTGGTTTCACACAGGTAAAACACAGGTCAAAGTGGGTGAGAGGTGTGTTTGAGCCACCCATCTGCCCCAATCCTCTCAGACATGTGTTGCTCTTTAATCCACAGTCCAGCAGCATTAAACAACTTACACAAAATCGACCACAGGCAGAGGAGACGGGGAAGGTCTCATTTTTCATGTCACGTTACAATGTGCTCATATATGGTAAACAAAAAGTGATCAATACATTTAAACATGGAGCACCTTTTATAAAAAATAAAGAGGATCGACGATTACATTTGTGTTTCTCACAACAATCCGCTCAAAGAGTGTAGCTGAAGTTCAGAATAACTCCAGACAATTTATTACATAATCACGTTGGTTTGTATTATTTCATTAACGTCGAAATGGATTGAATCGGGAATCTGGATGGACTCAATCTATACGATGGTACCCACTACATGTTTCTATGTTTCTGCCCCGCCGTGGTTGGTTGGTACATGATGTTTCTTGTCAAGATGAACCCTTCAAGTGCTCCGGTGGGTTCTGCCCTTCTCTTTTTGTAAGTGGTAGATCACAGAGGGCGCATCCTCTACACCGGTGTGCTCGAGTGCTTGTGCGAAGTCTGCTCAGGTAATTACAGCATCTGTTAAGAGCTTTGCTGATTGTTTTTCATCTCCACATGGTCACCACTCCAGAAAACCAATTACCTAAGGGAATACTAAATCACCAAGAACGATTTGTTATTCTATCGTGAAAAGCAATAGGGGAGGGAAAAAAGAAAAAAAAAAGAGTGGGAATGTGTTCCGATTTGTTCACATGCAGGTAAAACACAGTAACAGAGAATAACACAAGGAAGAGCTGGACGCAACCAGAAGCGAAAGGAGGAGCTAATTTTTTTTTTTTTAAACAAGAATACATAAAACTATTAGGACAAAAAGAAGCAAAGCTGATCAAAACCACAATTGGACTCTGTCAGGTGGCAATGAATCACCAAGAACCGGCTACATCACACACACACTCAGAGTTGTTTCTTCTTCTGCTCCTTCCTCTTCAAAGGACATGACTCACATTTTGGGCAATCAGTGCTGAGCTGTTTTATTCATAGTACTATTAGATGAGGCAACGCAACTGGAAAATAACCCAAAGTAGGCCATGCTAGTAGACCCAGTTTCTTTTGAAAAAACACACACATGCTACTGCTATTTCCAGGCTGAGGCCTGCGTGTGCACGGTTGACTCAGATGCATGAAAAGTACAGTTATGCGTCACTTGGAGCCGCGTGGTTGCTCGCGTTGAGCAGATGCCTGTGTTGCTGGATGCTCCGGGCTGTTGTCCTCCTCTAAAGTGTCTTCCAAATGTCAGCGTTGCACGGATTCATTGCTTCAGTAAATGCGACTTGGTTGAAAACCGGATTGTTTAGATGGATAAATGGTGCGATTCACATTAACTTTTGATTAATTGTTCTCATTTATTGTGCCGACAGAACGCCGCACCTCCTCCCCTGACCTCAATCTTCGACGTCCTTTGTAACCACTGTGATGACTTTGAGTTCTATTTTCTCCTCTCTGGCTCTTCTCTTTTGCTCCTACTTCAGTGCTTTTGCGAAAAACCTATAAGCCGATTTAAGTTTCCGTTTAAAAAAAAAAAAAAAAAAACACACATTCACAATGAGAGAAGTGAAAAGCTTTATTCTCCTGGAACTGCGCCGGATTGCCTTTTATAGCAGCGCCTGAACTCTTTTTATTTCGGCAGTCCTTTAAACTACCGTGTCTAATTGCGATGGCATTTTTAATTAAAAGTCAAGGATATGTGGTTGTTTGTGAAGGGAGACTAATCTGCTCTTGCCTCCACCTCTCCCAGTGCTAGATATCTTCCATCTATCTGCCTAATGAGAAAATAGAGGAGCCGGTGCAGGACTTGTTGATATTTGCCTTTTTGCCGGGTAGACTTCTGTGAATTTACGATTAGCGACCGAGCCTCAGAGCATGCCACGCTGTAGCTCAGAGACCTTATGGATTACTAAAGATAACAATGAGCATTTTTTTTCCCCTCAGGCTTCCAATGTATAAAGTAACTGGATCCTGTAAGTGTGGCTGCATGCGCAACTCAGTATTGTATACATCTTTTAGAGTAGAGCTTTAATTTATTTGTTCTAGTTTGTTTGTAGTGATATTTTGCAGAAACAGGAGTTTGATTTATATGTTGCAAACAGTAAAAGCAGCGCATGTATGAATCACTTTTTATTTACACGTTTCTCTTTTACTCATCTGCTGCCAGGTGAGTAGCCTTTTCTGGAGCAGGAGGGTGGCATTGTGAATAGGGAGACAATTATTCAAACAGAGGACAAAGGTTCAAGCCCTTCTGCTGGCAAGCATCCGTCTTACTGAAGCGGCCGTGAGTAAAAAAAAAAGAAAAAAAAAAGGCGAATCTCTGCCAGTTTGTACCTGAGTTTCAGCTCTGACCTCCCTGCGAGAGGACAAGCAGAGTACAGGCACAATGATCAATGAAAGATCCGATTATTATTTAATTTCTGCTATTGGAAGTCAAGATTTGTCACCTTGAGTTTGTGTTTGCTTTTTTTTTTTTTTAAATCCTTGTGGGATTTTCATAATGTCACCTGAACAAAACTTTGATTTATCTCCCTCTGAGCATTTCACGGTTTAAAGCGGAAATAAATTCAGTTTAAAAAAAAAATTGTCTGAGCGAGTGCAGAGGCCAAAAATGTATGAATGCCTTTGAAAAAAGGAAACAACAACAATGCGTGTCGACTGAAGGCCATTACAGAATATGCAAAGGGAACCACATACCAGTGGAAAATGAATTCTGAAACTTCTTTAAGTGCGCTCTAAATATTTATGAAACCTGGGATATACTTCTGCGCAAAGAAGTGGCCGTACTTTGCAATGAAAAACTCAGAACTTGTAGACAGATCAGATCATTGAATGTGAAAACATCGTGTTTGTCATGCAGTGGTCAAGTTTTTGGGATGTTCATCTTCCAGAACATTTCATCTCTCAGACTAGTGAGGAGAAAAAGTCCAAAATACACATTTTAGTGTTTTTATTTTCACTTCTTTTCACTTTTCACTGTTCTGGGAGTTCAGCCTAATTTTCACATTTAAAACATTTAAGTTTCATGGTCATGTTGATTCATTAGAATCATCATCATCACCATTATTTGTGTAAGAATGGGATTTTAAAATAAATTCTTTCAGGGTCGTTTTCCCCAAAATTTTTCTCTCCATTTTGGTTGCAGTAACACCAAAGTCTTAATTTTTTAAAACTATGTTTTGGAGGTTTTTCACAGGGTGTGGGTAAAATCATGAATCATTCATAGCCTGATTAATAAAACATTTAATTCCCAAAAACATAGTGAAATCTAATTTGTTTTTAAATGGCCATATTTCTGATTTATGGAATGATAAGATAAATACAGTATTCCCTCTTTGAAATCCTTTGATGTCAATGAGATTAAACAAGAATGACTATTTGCGTGATGTTTTAGCCAACATTTAAATCTGTTCTTTTGCATATTGAAACATCAGAAAACAAAACAAAAACAAACAATTTACATAACAAATCAATTTGGGAAGTTTCCAGCTGATACTGATCTGTGAGCTGTTGGTTTAAACTGTTCAAATAGGTTCTACGGACATTTAAGCATAAAGCAAACACACACACACACTTAAACTGTGAATGTTTTAAAGCAAGAGCAAACATAATTTCTGAATCATGTGTGACTGCGACTGTTTGTCACCATGACTGGGGTGGTATCAGAGGTCCATGCTGCCCCCCCCTCGCCTCCACATTAAAAGGCCTCGACGGGGATGCGGGGCCACAGCTGGGACTCAGCAGAGAGGAGAGATTAACATTGTGCTCCACCATTCTGCTCCATGGAGAGGGCCCTGTGCCAGACCTTACAGCTGAGGAGGCATAGCCATGCCTGTGGGCCAGCTAACCCCAGAGGTGGCCCACAACCGCAGCAAAAATCCAATTGATTCCAGCTCGTGCAGCCAACAGCCAGAGACAGACCCCAGTGAGCTCCACAATGGCAGCCTTCTTGACACCTAAGGGATAATGTCACCTGAAATTCTGCGGAGCACGGAGGAGACAGCGGGTTCAGAAAAAAAAAACTCTACGAAAAGTGATGTTTTTTTTTTCTTGGTACACTATTTCAAGAACCACTGACGTGTTCATGATGGACAATTCACAGCACGAGCGTCCGTTTCCAAGTAGGAGGCTGTGATCTAGATGGAATCAAGGACAGTGGATTCCCTCGTCACACAACACAGAGCCTCACCGATCACATGTAACATTATCCGGAACAGAATGCAATATCTCTGACATACAAAAAAAAAATGCCAGTGCCAGGGGAGAACTGTAAACTGGAATTATGTGTAGTGAAGAGGAGGAAGGCTGGCGGAGAGCGACTACTGTGGCTATTCATCAGCTACAGTAGCAGCAGCTCCAGGGATGTAGCGCCACGGTTGCCCATCAGCCAGCTGTTGAGCTATAAAAGGCAGCAGGCATCATACACATAAATTCTCTGTTCCAACGCCACAGTTACACAGCACCAAGATGTCTGTTCGGAACGGACGTGTGGGGTTTGCATCACAGAACATACAGAAGTGAATAAGGCATAATTATAAAGTGTTTGCATGTAACTTCCACCGCCAATTTTCCCATATGGTATCCAAGAAGCCTTCATCCTGTTGATCTGCCAACGGGTGTTATGAAGTGACAAACATGGGCATATTTTTGGTGTAGAAACATATTACATGTATACATTTTCTAGTTGTGTTTTAATTAAAAAAAAAAAAGTGTCTAAAAAATATACTTCAAAATTGATGTCATTAAGTTAAATTTTAAGGCACTAAAAACCAAAAAACATTCCAAATTTACTGTATTTCAGGTATTATTTGATTGTACATACTAAATTGCAAAACTCGTAGTAGTTTAGTGTACCTTTAGAAAGTATAGTCATTAATGTGGTACTGGCAGTAAAAAGCTTTGTGGTCACTCAACTGGGCGGAAGGATAAACACAATTTCCCTGAACTAGAATGAAATGGGGCAGCAGAGAAATCTCAGTAGGGGCCTGAACAGACTAGAGTTTCTGGCTGGTACCTCTGTCAGGATGAGGTCTGCAGTATGGCAGATTCAGGATGCCGTTCCCCACCTGTCTTAAGCCTTCATGAAAGGGCATCGCCACACCCTGAGTGGCTGTGAGGAGAATGCCCCAAGCTGCCTCCACTCATTAATCAGGAGACACCCTCCTCACAGGTGATCTGAGTCCACTGCAATTCAGGCCAAAACACACACAAGAGAACTAAATAACATCTAGAGTGTAAATATAAGAGAAGTAGTGTCTTTAGGACTTACTGTGGACACCACACAAAAAATATAAATATCATAGAAAGTAGGAAAGCTACAAATCAAGTGAAAGATGATCTGATGATTCAGGTTTCTTTCCTCCAGTGAACGTCTGCGCCCACTGAGAGAACATACGTAAGTGGAAGTTTCATTTCAGTTTCTGACAGATGGCTGAACACACGCAGCGAGATAAAAACAAACTGGAGCTTATACAGCTTATACATTTGATGATTTTAATTACCAGAAGTAGCCCTGCAAAGTGCCTTCATATGTCTGCATCATCGCCACTCAAGGCATTATCCATGATGGAGAGACGTAATCTTTAAATTAATCTGTAAAGATGTGGGCATCATGCTGTATAGGGGGGAGGTTTAAATGTATATCATTAAAATTGTTCCTGCTTCGAAATATGGCTACGGAGCTTTACTACACCCAGCCTGGCTCTTTCTCCCTCCCTCCTCATGTTATGTTCGCCTCATAAGTTTATTCTATTGATGAATAAAAGCACAATTTTGCAACATCATCACTATTAGCCTGTGCTTGCACATAACAATAAAAATATAGAAAATACTCAGCTCTCTGAAGGCATTACATGGGAAAGAAAATGTTCAAATACTTAATGAGACACTCAAACCATTTGCTGGTTCCAGTTCGAAACTGTAAAGATCTGCAGTTTTCTTTGATTGCACTGAAAACTAATTACTCTTTGGGTTTTGGACTGTTGTCACCTCAGATTCTGGCAACTGGTGATGGTGACTGTGCTGTTCCCACTACGTGTTCTATACGTCCAGTATGTTGAAGTAGATAAACAGCCAGCCAAACTCGGGTTTCACGAGCCAAGGAAGCGAGCGCCTTGCTCCTTTATTTACAGTTTCCATTTATGACAGGTGAAAGACTTTGAGTAAAACTGTTATGAAACAAAAAGTGAGAAAATATCTCTTATTAGCATAAAACTGTTACTGAGTGGCTAAAACACAGGTGATAAGTGCTAATGTTAGCCATTAAGATAACAACAGGCGCTTATGTCATATGCAAATATGAAAGGTAAACATGCTAATGTGGTAACCAAAGGATTGAAATGCAATTGGCGTGCTAACACAGTCAAACAATAGGCTAAAACTCTTCTAGATTAGCATTAATGCTAACAAAGTCAGTTAGCTACTATCAAAATAGATATGCAAAAAATGAACTCTGTACAGAAAATACATCTAAGACACTTAAACTTGTGCTTTAAGGTGCTGACAACCAAAACTTACAGCCGTTGCTTTCGAAGGTGGTTAGGGTTGAAGTTGAAGACACACAGAAAACCTTCATCATGTTCGTCAGAGCTTTACTTGTCTACAACAACTCATCTCTATCCCATAATGCATAATGTATTTCTTACAAACCTTCAAAATAAGAGTACATCATGAAATAATGCAAAGCAGTGTAATATTATCACTTTTTTTGCTGTAAATAGTATTTTTTAATATTACATGAATTATAAACGCCCTTTTTTTAAAGAACTAAATTAAAGGGCAAACAACTTTTAGCAGAGGGCAGAATAGTGACATTTCTCTCATTTCTAAGGCTTTAAAGACTGTAAGCTTACATGAAAGGATACTTTGCAGATAAATTCATGAATAATGAATTGCAAACGTGAAAGCATGTGTAGTTTATTGGAGCACATTCACTGGAGTCATTCTGGAGAATCAACATGGTGTTTGGCAGCTGAAGACTAAAAGGAGGCTGCTGCAGTTACCTGGGAAAAAAAGAAATTCTCCTGTGGTTAAGTGGTCATGTAGTTCAGGCTTCGCTTTGAGAGCAGTGAAGTCTTAGAAGGTCTTGGGTGATGTCTCAGACTCTGACATCAAAGATGAAGGTGACCGTGGACCAGTGGGACGGGCTAACAGCTTGTTTGATGGTCAAACAGTAAATAAACCTGCCCAATATTATGACATGTAAGACTAGCTCCTGTCTCAAAAAAACAGTGAGGCAGGAAAATTGTCTTTTTTTTTCATTGCACACATGACAAAAAATTCATTTTCCAAGTTAAACGCACAGCCTTAGGTTAAGAACAGGACTTGTGCGGTGGGGATTATTTGGTTCATCAAGTCAGAAAATGGTGGACGTTTCCAGCCAAAGCCCCTCAAGTGGCAGAGGCCACATCCAAAACTGGTTATGTTCTCTCTTTGACCTTCATGACTTTAATTTGGCTCCATTACGTACACCGTGCCATCACAGCTGTGTGTGTGTGTGTGTGTGTGTGTGTGTGTGTGTGTGTGTGTGTGTGTGTGTGTGTGTGTGTGTGTGTGTGTGTGTGTGTGTGTGTGTGTGTGTGTGTGTGTGTGTGTGTGTGTGTGTGTGTGTGTGTGTGTGTGTTCTGTCTGGCACATGCTCCACCCCGTACAAATCAGCGGCAGTGTTACAGAGCACTGAGTGTGCGTTTGTGTGTGTGAGTGTCTTTGCCTGTAGGGGGTGTAGGGTACGATTCGGGGGTTGGGAGCGACATAGGGCAGCAGAGGCTGTCCTTGCCTGGACCTCCATCAGCCTATGGACGGTTGTTGCATTGAGCGAGCGGGAGGCGGGTGGTGTAAATTCTCCCGGCTCTTCCAGGCATCTGAGTCCACTCGCTGGGCCTCTTTGGCAAAGAGAGAGGGACCAGGTGTCGGCTCTCGTACAAAGGGCTTTGATGCCAGAGTGCAGCGAGATGTCTGATTTGGAAAGAACCCCTTCTGCATGACTGTGTGTGTGTGTGTATGCGTGTGTGTGTGTGTGCGTGTGTGTGTGTGCGTGCGTGCTCTTCAAGCAGCTCCTAATGTTCAAGCGCAACTTAAGTCGTTTAGTAACATCTTGTCAAGGCCGTCTTAAAGATGTTAATCTAATTGGTCTGGAGATTTATCTGACACATCGCATCGTGTCAAAAAGGGCCACTTTAATACACTTAAATCAGCTGATAATATTCATGATCTGATTCACTGAACGAAGAAGGTGTCCTCTGAGCCTTTTTTGAAAATGTATTAACAGACCTTACTCTGTTGGGGGAAAGAAGGAGAGCCGGACTCACTGGGGGATTCCTGGTGCCGTCAGACTTTATAACACTAACTCCATAACACTCAGGTAATGCGCTTTGAATTAGTATTACTGTTAAAACTGCACCTTATCCTCTCTCAAAATATGGTCTTACCTTTCCTCTTCTACCTCAGTATTTTATTTTATTCTATTTTACTGTACTACCTCTTATTTTATTTTATAGCTACTTAAGCTTTTATAGTATATAGTATTTTATTGTCTCTATATTTGCCCTTGCATTTTGATTGTACTTGTATTTGAAGACATTTTTTCCGAATGGATGCGTTCACTGTGTGCTAACCATACTACAGGTGTACCACCGGTCAAATGTGGCTGATCTTTATTATATAGTTATACAATGACTCTTGAATTTGAAGGTCTAATGGGATGGAAATTATTTTATAATGTCTGCCTCGGCAGCATAAATTCATATGGTTAACTGACAAGTGGAGGGCCAAGTGGGTATGACAGCGTTTGGCTGGCTTATGACCATATTTATCTCCACTCCTATCAATTTTGTCAAAGCGTCAATAATGGTCCATTCATCATGGTGCATTTGAATGTCTTCAAGGTGATCTGTTGCAGTCGACTAAATATATTTCAGAAGGTTGTGGTTTCTGCTTATTCCACTGGGTAAAAAATAAATCCTTCTCCGTGTTGGCTCACTGAAGGAAGCAACATTTTTTTTTTTTTTATCATGCAAAGGCCAAGGGCCATTAAGGATGTGTGCACTTAGTAGTACATCAAACCTCAGATAGCAGTGTTTGACGGGCACTTCCTCATTGCCCCTAACATGGACGACAGACTCACTCCCTAGAAAGCGAGTGAACGCCTCGCATGTCAATGAGGCCGTTTCTGTCACAGGTCAACACGATGCTGCTGAGTTCGTAATGAGGAGAAAGGTGCATCCCTTATTTGGGAATTTTGGATTGTGCTGTCAGCACCTAGGCCACCTCGCCCTTGAAAGAGGGCCTCTCATTATGGATAGTCAGGATGCAGGAGAAACACATTGAAAATTAAATATGCTTATTAAAGGTGATGGATAAATGGATTATGTTTTAATTGGTCTGTTATTATGAGTGGTTGATTGGATTGTCCTTCGCAGGCTATTGATCTTGGGGCTGAGGTTGATTAAGAAGAAGTCAGAGGGATGAGTGAACTGCAATGTGCAGGGAGAATATATATTATATCTCCAGGACAAAGTGCCCTGAAGATCAGATGGGGATAAGCATCTAAGTCGTTCTTCTAAAGTAAAGAGGGCACTTCAGTGTCAAAAACAAAAGTACTCTTTCAGAAAACAACTTCTTCCAGAGGTGTCAGTATTCTTGCTTTACTATGTGGTAATTAAATTAAGGCTGCACTAAATAACAATTCAGCGTTTACATCATGATGTGCACCACGTGCAAACGTCACATTGCAGGATGTGCAATGTCAAGCAAGGCAAACTCACTCAAACATGTCACGCGACAATGTTTTGCTGCCTAATACAAAAGGGAAACTGCAACAGTTTGACACGCTGTAATTTAGTCTGATTGAGGGATTCTTGGACCGGCTGGCTACATGCAGGCCCCTGTAGTCGTCTGCCGTAAACTGAAAATGGCTGAAATTGAATGTTTGCTAAATATTCCGTGTTTGCGATTGGTCATATACTGCAAAAAAACTCCCATTTGAAATAGGCTCATGGCTACATTTCGAAAACTTAGGCTGACTTTTTCGAGTTAACAACCAGCTTCGTGTGACCGCTTAGCATGATCGTCAGGGTTAGTGAAGCCAGATAACGCAAACATATCCAGGGTGTGTTAACTCGCTTCGTGGGCCTCGTACAGGCCTCAGGGCAGGTAGCAAACTTTTTGACTGTGGATGCAGAGCGTGCGTATCACCCGCCCGTGAAAATGCACGCGACGTGGCCACTGTCACAGATAACGTTGCCTGGAAGGAAAACGAGGCAGGAGTTCACTTACGCAAGGTGGATCCTGTTATCAGTTGCGCCTCATCCAGGTGAAAAAAAAGTTACCTTCATCATCTTCTTCGTCTGTCCCTTAGTGTAACACACATACTGGGTTTAAGAGTGTTGCCGTCCTCAGACGTGTTGAGGTCGGTTAATCATCCTCCACATCATATTTGACGATTTCTGTGGTTCTTCCAGTGTGCTTCCTCTCCACACCTGCACTGCATCACCCCAGTGTTCTTCCCAGCCCCCCTCTTGCTTCCCTGACTCATTATCTCCACCAGTGGTTCCACCTGCACCCCATCCCCTCATTAAGTTCAGTTTGTATTTAAGTCCAGTCTGTTGTTCAAGTCTTTGTCCAGTCATCTGCTCTCTTTGCCTCTTCCTGGTGTATATTTTGAAGAAATCTTATTGATTTGCCTGCCCGATTTGATCCGTGCTTGACAGAAATACAGTAATTCATACGGCACATATACAGAATTGAAAAAGCAATCTGTCAGGTAACTGCTGACGACAGCCATCAGATAAATGTAGAAAATTAGTACTTTGACCTACTTACTTTAACCGCAACTATAAAGACAAACAATCTAGTACTGATACGATCCGATCTTTTATCTCTCCACCAATAAAGAATAAACTGTATCACACACCGGACGAGTTGGTACACACGGCTCGGAAGGCAAAGGTGACATCTCACTATGACTTGAGGGTAAAGGTGTCTCTATACACATTGCCAGCATGACTCACATTTCCTGCCTCCCTGAGCACAGTCTGTCGAGGTCACACACCCGCAGAAAAAAAACCCCATTGAAACAAACCCAACAATGATGACCCGTGTGATGCTGAAACCCACGCAGACAACAGGAACTTTGGCCTTTACCTCAGCTTTTGTGGTCTGTGTGTCATATTTCCTGACAAAACAGACCCTTAGATGTATGGGAATGTTTTGACCTGCGCTTTATATCAAACACACATGTTGCTCTACCGCGAAAACTCACCGTTTCTCCGTCTTTGTTTGTTCACACTGAACCACTGCGGATCCAAAAGAGGCAAAATCATGATGTTGAGATCTGTGTTTGACCTGGTGTCCACCTGTTAATCTAAACATGTATCTGCAGATCTTTTTATAATCATATGGTATAATGTGTAGTTACTTTTACTTTATAATGTATTATTGATACATTGATTGACTACCAGAGCCACAGCGAAACTGTTCCGCCTCTGCAGTGCATGATTCCCACACTGAAAGGTGTTAACAACACACAAACCACCCCTACAAATCATCACACTTATTGGAACTTTCATCCATAAATGACATTGTTAAGCTGTTGCAGAAAAACAACAGCATCTCTATAGGTCAGAGGATAATAGTCCAGACTGTTGAATTAAATTATTTATTGGACGTTTGAACTGTTGTTTCAACGCATTGGTTCCATTTCTACCACTTTATAAAGCAATAAAACACTCCATGCAGACTGTATCGGTTGTGCTGACGATGCCTTTTAGTTATCCTCAAATCACCCTCAAACAGACACAATCTCAGTGTTGCTGCCAAAATGCAGGCGGCAGGATACATGTAGCTTAACCTAAAAACAGAAATATCCACTTCAAATTCCCAAACTGCTCGTCTCTTCAACAGAGCTCTGGGCTGCAGGTAGAGCTCTTGTCATGCTAAAAGGCATTTTACACCAGCTCAACTGAGATGAGAGCACCGAGTCAGGTTTACTCAATGATGCATGTTTATTAGATCTGGATTTTAGGGAGAGATCCTGGCCCGGCCTGGCCTGAAGGCACAGTATCTGGGCTGAACCGAGCATATTTTGATGGATCAGTATTGGTTTAAAGAAAGCAGATCAAGATCCTGTCCTTCCTTTTCATTGAATGTTGTTGTGTTTTACCAGGCAAGGCCTTAAAATAACAGCTTCAACATTATTTTGATTGTGCAGTGTCCTGTAATAGGATGAATGGTGTCTCGGTCTCAGCCACTCCACCCCATCACTTCTATCTGTGTTATGTAACTTCCGTGAGAGGGTAGGGTCACAGTGTTGCATACATAATTTAACATAATGATTTGTCTTTTGTGCTTAGTGCCTATATTATGGCTGACAAATTGTTACAGACCTGGAGATTGTGTTAACAACTGTCGAGGGCGCCAAATAAAAAGCAGTTAAAGCAGCACAATATTAAATATCACAGGACCAAGACTTGAACCCTGTGGAACTCCATATAATGTCTTGTACTCTTTAGACACTACTTGCCTCTCCTGTTATTGATTCATTGTGCTTCAGTCCAATTTACTGAATCGATCCGACAGTATTTTGTGACCCACACTCATGTCAAGAGGAAGAACTATGTCTAATAACTTCTGGCAGAACGTGCAAACTTTAATAAGAGCCGCTGGGATCAGAGGGAAGATGTCATGGGGAGATTGAGATCTGTTGTTACTCGTAACACAGGTAATCTGTGTAGTCCTTGATTAAGAATTGTTTCACAGCGTTATTCACAGAAGCTAAACATGAAAAAGGAGTCAGTAGCATTTATAATGACTGCAGGGAGGAGGTATTTGACTTCCACTTTATGTGTAAGTTGTGTGTGTCCGACTTGCTGAGTGACCAAGTTTCAATTCCCTGAGTGACTTTCATCGCTCTAGGCTGTCTCTTCAATGTGAAAAAATTATTAATGGGAGTAGACTGCCAAATCTCCTTTAAAAAAAAACAAAAAAACAACAACCCAGCAATAACAAAGTGAGCTGTGGGCAGCAAACATCGCACAGCAGTTCCTGGAATTGTTTGCTCTGTTTGCACATGACTTGAAATTTTACCAGACACTTTCTCAAAGGAACAGGTTTACAGCAATGTTCTTGCCAAGGTGAAGGACACACACAAAGAACGTGGAAGCAGAGTGAGATGACGGAACGGGGGAGGATGGAGAGCATGGAGGAGGCCATAAAACAAATCTTGCTCATTACATTGTTGCTTCCCCTCACTATAAACACAGGATTGCCATTGAGGGAACTCTTATAATTTTATTTGAGGAAGAAGAACAGCATTGGATGGGGGGAATAAAGCAGCGGAAATAGTTAAAAGCGCCCTTATCGCCCCTGTTTTCTCCGAGCCACATGGGGAAAGGCGGCACTAAATGTCACCACAGAGAAGTTCACTTTGAATTGTATGTGTGAGTCTGCTTATTAATCAGTTTATTGGTTCTGCATTTCACATCAATTTGCAAGCTAACTTTTCTGTAAAACAAGCAATTCTCAGGGTGTAGGTAGAGTGACATCAAAGTTGAGACCAAAAGTGAAGTGATTGTAAAGAAAAATCCGACTTGCTCTTTCTCTGTATATTTTTCAGCTGCAATGGCGACATGATAATAACAAATTCTGAACTGTGTCCATGTACACGACTGAAAAAAGCTTGCACTACCATCATCTCTGCTGTTGACAAGGGGCCACGGTTCTCGACTTCGATTCA
Organism: Acanthopagrus latus; assembly: GCF_904848185.1. Taxonomy (NCBI): domain Eukaryota; kingdom Metazoa; phylum Chordata; class Actinopteri; order Spariformes; family Sparidae; genus Acanthopagrus; species Acanthopagrus latus. Next base: position 5,191,306 of record NC_051046.1, on the reverse strand, counting down.
GCTGTGGCCTCTGAATTAATCATCTGAGGTCCTAAAGTGGGTTTACTCTGGGCCACAGTAGTAAGTTGGCTCGAGGCTCACCTTCAGAACTGACTGTTCTAGTTGAGCAGAATTGAGACAATGGCAGTTAATCTACAACAGAGGTTCTATTTTTGTAACTTGTGGAAAATAGCTTGTGACAATTTTGGTTTTCATTTGGTCAAATATGATATGCACCACACATACGATCATGTGTCCCTCCAGTATGAATTCTACCCGGATCGCCATTCACGCTGTTTCCCCTCTCGCACTTGGCTCACTAGCCTCAGATTGTCTGGATGTTACCAGCAGGAGCTGTTTGCGTGAATGCAAATGTCAGAATCAGCCGTCCTGGACATCACTGAACTTTAACATGCCAGCTTGAGCCCAGGAATTGCCATCGTTCATTGTTCATTGGCCCAACCCTACCAGCTGCATCACGCTCTTCGCTGCTTGCCTTTATATTAATTTCCATTCTTTTGTAGCAATTACGACAACTTCTTATACATGTTGTATCGACGTCAAAGCAAAAACACTCCTCATGATGGGGTTTTTCCAATAACTGTGTGTAAGACATATAAATTATAGATTATTATAAATGAAATGAGTTTAATAAAGGTTACACCAAATTCTCTGAATGCCACACAGCTCACTGAAGACGGATCTCTTTCCAAGGCACTTATAATGATGACTGTATTTAACTTTAAACCCTTCTGCCAATAATTCTCTCCAAATCCATACATGCCATCAATGCCGCAGTGGTCTATAGGGGCTTTTGAAGTTAGTGTTGCTTGGGGATATGCAGCAGAAATTGCCCTTCAGCAAATCTAGGCTGACTGCTTTGACAAGGCGATGTTGCCACCACTGCTTTCCTCCTGCTCACAGCTTTTAATTCCACTGAGGGGAAACGGTGTCGTCTGAACAGCTTGATTTGTCAAGTAGCACAACAGAGACACAAGGCGACGGTCAGTCTCTCAGCTCGACTCGGCTGCTCCTTCCCTTTTTTCTTTTGTTTGCACACACCGACTAAAAGACAAAAGATAATGAGTATCGACATCCTTTGTGGATTGCCTGAATTTCATTGCCAAGAAAAATGGAAACAAATTGAGCCGGATTGTAAAAAAAATAAATAAAATGAAATGAAAAAAACGGCTGGAGAAAAAACAAAGGTTGCATAGTTCCATTTAGAGATGATGGAGAGGAGAATCTCCCTGAATGCTCCCTGCAGAGCCGTGTGCCGAGGCTGTATACCAGAATAACCTCCTGCCCGGTGCTCTGCTGACTATTTCATTTACAGACAGGAGGTCACAAGGGGGACATAGTTTGGCCTCTGCAAGAATTCATTACTCCAACCCCATTACCTTGAATAGGAAATGAAGTCCCCCTGAAAAAAAAAAAAAAAAAGGTGGAATTAAAAGAGCTGAGGCAAATGTGCCGGCTTCAAAAACATGATCGCATTTGGGCCGCCACAGGTTAACTCTTAACATTTTCTGAGTGGCGGCCGCGGCATCAAGGCGTGCACGATGCCAATCTGTGAGGAGGCACAATGTGTACCTTATGATGTGAGTGACTGGGGAAATTGGAATCTTTATCTCTCCCTCCCAACAACTCTCTCTCTCTCTCTTTCTCTCTCTCACCGACTGCCAGGAACAAACATGTCTGAGTTTGTTAATTAGACACAGAGAGAAAGACAGAGAGAGAGACTGTTTATCGTGGTACGGATCCATCTTTTGGCAGTCTGGCCGGGAGTTTAAACTGTTATCTTCCTTTTATGAAGGAAGATATCGTAAGATTATGATCTTAGGGATCCCGTCCTGCCAGAATAATATTGCCAGGGTGTGAAAAAAAAAAAAAAAGAAAAGAAAAGAAAAAGCCGATGCCAGTACTTCAGAGAGCATAGTTCAACTTGATCATTTTAACTCAACTTTATGGATTACTTTAAACAAGTTATTTGGTGTAAATCAAATGGAGTTTGTCATCAAGACATTTTTTTTCCAATGAGAAAAACCTCTAGGTTATTCTATGCTCATCTTTGAATAAATATATATTTGAGTTCTGATGTGACTGATGCTGTAGCAGCATCTATGCTAACATCTCTAGTAGCCACCATTGTTGCTTTTAAACCAACAGTCTCCTCTCGCTGGTTCCCACACCTGTAGTTCCTCGTAGGACGCTGATCGGTTCAAGACACTGTAGTTTGGCCACAAGTCCAAAGTTTGAAGCCTGCTGAGAAGCATTTGCCAGATATGTGACCCAGCTGCTTTTCAAAGCAGACTGTTGTAAACTACTGTAGCACATCCGAGCAGACTAAACACATTGTGTTGTGTTTGTACACAGACAGAAACATAAAAAAAGACAGTCTGTTGGTTTGTTTTGTGACTTTTTCTTCATCAGTACCTGCCTGGCTACCTATTGCAGTCAATGACTCCCTGTAAATGTGTCATTTTAACACACAAAAACAAGATACTGCATTCTGATAGCGAGTTGATGGCAGGCTGACTTCTTTAAACTTGCAGTGGACCGGGCTCGTATCCCCCCACGCTTTGAGTCTTTATGCTAAGCTGAGCTAATCGCCTCCTGGCTCCAGTTCAGAGCTTTAACACACAGACATGAGAACTCATTGTGAGAAAGTGAATTAAAAAGGCCCCGTTAAGTCGAACTTCTCCTTTTTAAATACACATGAATGAGCCACAGTGTTGCATTAGTGACTATGTTTTTTTCATTATGAATGAACACAGGCTATTTTATCTTGCATGTTGTAAAGACTCACTGTAGTGTAACATGTTATATGTAATGTGCCATACAAAATAGTCCCAAATCAATATGTTAAAAAGGACGGTGGCCAGCTGTTTAAGGAACTGTCTTTGAAATGTCCTCTTTCTTCTTAAATCTCTGACTTGACCTTTGTGACCCGTTTTTGAAGATTGATATCTTGTTCTGAATATCAAAATGTTGGCGGCTTTTGTCTTTTCAAGGCATTTGTTGTGGAATTTAATCTTTTCAGAATCAGAATCAGAATTGCTTTTACTGCCCAGTAAGTTTACACAATTGAAGAATTTGCAGTGTAAATACCGATTTGTGAGTTGGTGAAAACTGTCCAGGTTTAGCCAGTGGTGCAAAAAGTTTGACCTGGATTGTTCAAGGTCACAGCAGATACTGATAATGCAAAATAAGAGCGTCTGGTGACTACTTTCCTGAAGTCATTAAACAGTATGATCATCATATAAGGGGCCGTGTAATACATATGATCACATGCTCCCCAACAACGTCTAATTCCGTGCACCTCCAGATCAAACAGTCCTTAAAGTAGCATGTGCTGATTAGCAACCATTACATTATGTTTAATTAAGCTCTCCTTCTTTTAACCCCACCCCAATTTGTTCTCTCTCTCCCCATCTCTCTCTGTCCCCACCCTTCTCCCTGTGCTCCGGGGGTGGGAGTATGGGGTAGATGGGTGCATTAATAATGCAGTGCTGCCTGGAAACCAAACACGCTGCAGCGGAGTGCTGTGTAGAATTCTAAAGAGGTATTTGTTTGTACGCCGATGCCACCCTCCTCCCCCCCGCACCTCTTCACAGCCCTCTCGTCTCATCTCTACTCTCCCCCCCCCCCCCACACACACACACACACACACACACCCGCCTCAACATCCATCCAGCATCAGTGTACAGATCTGTTCGTTTCCCCTTTACGGATGTCTACTGTACGTACTGTGAGAGGGCTCGGGGAACAGCCGCCCTCTTGAGTTATTGCTATAATCAAGACGATGCTCTAAGTGCATCCTCTGAATTGGCTTCTTTACTACTCGTACTTTTCTTTCAGAGAGCGATGCAACAAGGACGATGTTGTGTCTCTGAAGCTGAACCTGCAATAAAAGACTTCTGTTGTGCATTCACTGTACAGCAATATGATGGGGATGGCATAAAATGTCACAAGATAGATGGAGATGTGCACAAAATGGGTGAAAAACACAGACATAGCGCTTCGATGTAAGTTTGAGTAAAGCTGTCAGTTTGGATTAGCTGCGACTGCGCCTCTACTGTACTGTTACTTGTGAGTTCAAAGGTGTCCAGGTGCATCAAGTTAAAATGTGCATGTAATCTTTTTTAATTCTTGGATCTTAAGATCTTTTGTGGGTAGACGAAATAACTCCAGTGTTTTAAACACAATCATGAACACAAAGTCAAATTCTGTGCCGGGAGTCTTTGTTCCTCACTTATTCTGGTGGGTCCCCACGCATCATGTTGTGCGTCTCTGCCAATAATGTCAGCGCTGCTGAGTTATCAGGGCACATACAGTATTTAACATAAATGGGTTTTCAGCACGAAGCGAGGTGTGATGTCTACTTCAAACTGTTCTTTGATCGTGTACTAGTGCCGCGATGAGAAGCACGTATGTACCATCAGAGGGGACAAATTCCTCCTGGATGTGAAAAGCTTAAGTGGCAGAAATCTTGTTACTGTTTGATTACATGAGACTGGGCACCAGAACGGGCGGCAGGCAAGAGGGCAACTTAATCGGGCTGAGGATTCTCTACAGACACCATGTTGGAAGTGTAGAAACCAAAGAGAACATTGACGGAGGTAACTAAGGGGGCACTCACACTAGAAAATCTGTTCTGTGCCCGAGCACGTCTGACCACTGGAGTCCAGTTTGTTTGACGAGTGTGAGCACTCAGTGCTCAAGAACACACAAAAGTCAGTAAAGTCATTCTCTCTGTGCTGTTCTCCATTGTGATGCAAACGCAATGTACATCTGACAAACTGTTAGAGACCTGGGATTTATATTCATGTTGTGTTGCACTTGTGACTCCATTATGTTGAGTTAAAACATTTGGACGTTTTAAACGTGATGTTGTCTTAAATTAATTAATAAAATTAAACTATAAAGGGAAGCTCATTAAGGTGGCTGTTCAAATTCAAATTGTTCATATCCCAGTACTGTAAGACCACTTAAATGATACATTGCATACTTCATCATTTTGTACTATCTGAATGTAAATACATACATATTCAAATAAATACACCACTGCATAGTTTTAAATGAGTATAAGAACATTACAATACACCATTATGTTCTGAGTGGAGCAAAAATATTATAGACACAATTGCTGCATTTGAAACTGTGGACCAATAAATGTATCAGAAGTTCATCAAACTGTATTATTTATTTTGGAGTGGAACTCAATCTCAGTTGTTCTGCTTGACATCACATCTTACAGTCCATTGAAATGAGGCGCTGTTGCTTAAATTCGACTTGCTCACTTCTTCACCTCCCTTGAGTGCCGGCTGGAAATACAAGCACAATTCAATTACTAATCTCCTATTGACTTTGCTCTGCAGACTGGGTTTCCAACTGGGGTTTCCAACCACCAGTTGCTGTCAGTTTGATTAATGCAGACAATGCGGCGAGATATTCTTTTTCTAATGTTTTTGTTGCTGGTTGCCCTTTGCCCCCCCAGCTTTAGCACTTCTGCACTCGCTGTTGATTTGCATATTCATAAGTTTGAGCTCTGCACCTGCTGCCACCCACAGATGAAGCTGAGCAGATTAGCGGTGCGTGACGCCCAAATTTTCTACAGTCGATTTGGACTGACTTTTACTGTGGTAATCATTGAAATTGACTCCTGGAAAGCTAAGAATTAACCACTGGAACCTGCTGTATTGTCAGCACTCAAGGGACTAATAAAGACTTCTGAACATGTTGCAGGCCGTGAATCCTTCTGCAAATACTTTTTGTCAAACGCCCAACAATGAAAACCTTAAAATTAGCGTTGAAAATAACCTTTTTATTCGGGTTACTCTCTTGTCTCTTGTACTTCCATGGAGATATCCACGCCTACATTTGCTCTAGAGATTGTTCCACGGCAGCTGGATCAATATATTCCTTGATTCCAAAATCAATGCCGTTAAAACACCCGTACGCAAAAACACCTGTACACACTGCGATGTCTGCAAAGCCTGCACTCTGACAAGCAGCCAACAAGCAGACAACTAGTCAGACAAGCTAGCGCCTCTTTTTTTTTTCTCAAAACTCGTCGGCTCTCCGGTAGTTCTGTGACCTTCACTCTCTTGATCGGCACACCCCCGCTGCTCTTCCATGACAACTTCATCCGTCTGTATAAGTCGTCAAGTGTTTCTCTCTCTGCTACATAACCGTTGTGCACTAAAGACTCAAATCGATGATGTCATTAGGTGACACGTCTTAGAATTGATTCTCCCACAATTAATTAATGATTGACCGTGTGGGCTCGTTCTACTTTAAAATCAAACGCGTAACTCACAGATATGAATCAGAAGATGCACGTTCCCCAGTAAAATCACCATACCTGCTATCGTACCCTCCAGCAGCTCTTCCATTATTCACTGTCTATAGCCCAATCTGCTGGTTGATTCATGCGTTGTGCTCTCCGGTGACGCTGCCATTACCACAGAGGCGTAGTCGAACCGAACACAGATTTACTGACAGTAAAAGCACGGCTGGATTGATCGAGGCAGGCGTCGCCCCCACTGACGGATGAGGGATGCTCATGTGAATGTGGACTCTTTTCAGGAGGCTAATCCGACATTGTGTGCTGTCAGCTATGAGAAAACTCCTCAGAACTGAGCTTCATATCAGTGGTTTTGATCACAAGAGTTGGCAAACGATTTACAGAACAAGTTTTTCTTATGCATATGATCTGCACTGTACCCAACAGCACTGCCTCCTACTACAATGGATGACAAGGAGCAACATACAATGGGATACTGAATAAAATGTTATAGGAATCTCTCTGGAGTGGGAAAAGTACTGCTGCGATGTGTTTTTGGATCCTGGTTTCTCTTGTTTCCTAAACTTAAGGCTCACGTCTGATTTCTGTAATGTAATAGAAATGTAAGGACTCCACTATAACTTGGCTAAACTCACTTCAAATGTTAGAATTTTTTGGAACCCAGAACGACCAAACAAGTGTGAAAGAACCAGCAGCGACAAAGGCTGACAGTTGCATCACCTCTGGTCACTTTTCTCTCAGCTGTAAAAGCTCGCTGTCGCTGTTTGTTCTGCGCCTGCGTGGGAGGAGACAAGTTTGCATACCACCAGGTGGAGGTGGTCTGTACCCATCATCCAAAGGGAAATTGGAAGACTCAGGTCTGTGGAAATACAAACTGTAGTTACACTAAAGCAGCATATGTCAACACCACTGTTTCAATCAATGTCGCAGATAGCTCTGGCGAACATGGCAAAAATAAGTCAAACGAAGCCAAGGAGGTGAAGTAATGGATACTACAGCAACAAGGTCGAGGGACTTTCCCTTTTATTTTCTGTTTCACTTCTTGTGCACTGATTTGCTCGGCTGAACAGCCAATCACAATTACTGCCCTTATCAACAGGCTCCGCTGCTGAAACAGAACGCCCAGTCGACTGACCTTCTGCCTGGTGTGTCGGGGTCCTCGGACACCAGGCTTACATGCAGTTACTCAAGTCTTATGGTATTATTATTTACCACTATATAAAAGGTCCAATATGTTAGAATTCCCAACTCGTCAAGTACTGACACTTTAAGATGGCGGCCAACCCGACCTACAATCCTAAAGCATCAGTTTTTGACAAGTTGGCAATGAGATCCAAAAATCCACATTCTTAAAAATGAGACCTTTTAAATCCTTTTATATAATTAGTGTATCAATTTGTACTAGTTTTAAATGTTCTTACTCTGTACTGTGTTGTTAGAGAGTGTATTTAGGATGCCTTGAAAGAAACTCTGAAGGGAGACTTGCATCGAGAAGTTATCCTCAAGTTGATGAAATAAAGCCCGTGTTGGGCAGCCGGACAGCATCCATAAATATCTCATAATAAGCCAGCGGGCCTGCATCTCATTAGGGAGGTGATGTGTCTATTGGGAGCCTGAAGGACTTGAGCTCAGAGATGTCCTGGCAGAAAGTTCAGACTGAGTCAGACGGCCTCTGTAAGGAAGACTGATCACCTGCTCTGCAGGACTTTAACTGAACAGGCAGATGCACGGTCTTTTCCTCCATCCAGGACTGCTTCCAAGACAGCACCAAATCCAAACATATCGATCGACAGGGTTACATGGCCTGTATAGTCCTAAATCTGTAAACGGACCATCACTCACTGTACGGGGCTTGGCTGCGGCGGTGGCACTGACTGACACGTATTTTCTTGTGTTGTTTTTGAGCAGGAATCCACAATGAAGTTCAGGCAATTCATTTGGTCAGCAGTGGAAAAAAAAAAACTACTCAAAGACTGTGAAGCCACACAAAGTGTAATTAAAACAGGACAGAACTGCATCCCTCACACAATGAGTGTATTGTGACCATGACTTGACTTGCAAAATGATTGAATTAATTTCTTTTGACACAAAACAGTAAGCACACAGAGCCGGCTTTACCAAGAATATTAACCAAACTGAAAGGAAGCCATTGTTGTGGTTGCTTAGTGATTCATTGCTGTTTAATAAAGCAGCATGAAACCAGCTGATGTGTCTCTTGTATATATGTATCATTTAGAGGGTTCTTTTTGTAATAAAGACAAATGATGGTGGCATTTGTACGCTCTTTTAGTGTCTTAAAATTAATCAGTTCATTACTCAGGACTGCATGGGCTCCCATTACTGAATATGTATCACTTCTTTTAATGTACTAAAGTGATATGGCACCTTTATAAAACCACTTTAAAGGCAAGAGTGTGTCCGGATGATGCATTGAGGACTTCTTTTAGCTCGCGTGTTTGTTAAAAAGCAGACAACAAGCGTGTGGTCACATTTACTAAATCAGCTCTCCCTCAGGGACGAGCCGTAAAGTTGCACCTTCCTTTATTTTCTTATTCAATTTAAAATTTCACACCGTTCGCAATAAATGTCTTCCGAGAGTAATGTTCTTTAAAGTGTTTGTACATTATACATTCTAATGAATTCATTTGGCATAAATACTTGTCTGAAATTAATTTCACAGACGCTGTTGTGGAGAGAGGAAGAATACATTGTTGTAAGTACTATTATCTTTAATGAATTGAGGTATCTTGCTCTCTCAGCTTGCCACCGGGCCTGTTTTAAAGAGAGGACCACGTTCGCACAGCGTGTTGTTTGTGTCTCAAGTCACATATGCGCTAATATGTAACATCAATTATTGGATTTAAGCCTCACACGAGAAGATAAATTCTAATCCGCTCAAAATCAGCAGGTGTAGAACTTGATTATTACGGGAAAAAAAAACGTTCTTCCTTCTTTTGCTTTTAATATTTATAGATTATACAACGCACGGCGCTCATTTGCATCCAAAGCGAACAGACTATATATTGGAGGTCGTGCCCATCTCCGCGAGATCAGAGTAAATGTTTGACTGTCGAGTGTGGAAAATTAATTAATATTTCTTAAAGGGCTCTACGATTGTCTCGCGGTAAAATATTCAACGATAATGAAGGATGTATTGACGGTGTGTGAGACGCAGTGTGCGTCATGTGGCCTCATTTAAACACTGGTAAACAATTCAAATGGGCCGATGTGCTTCAAATGTATTCCTCTCCAAACATTCTCAATGCAAATCTAAGTGCATGCGATCGTGTATGTTCGAGCGGTTCATGTTTATGTGCGCGCCTCTTTGTTTAAAACCAGAAGGAATGATTTGCTTTGGCCTTCTTGGAACACACCGAGTGGGATTCAGATTGACTGGGTGGCATTGTCGTCCTTAACATTTCATTATCGTCACCGTGGAGGCTCACGACTGAGTTTTCCACTGGAACACACGGGCGAGTACAAATGGGTGACACACTGGACGTACTATTTATTTCAAATAATAACAGCATTCATCGTCCACACACACATCGCCTGCGTAGGTCTCGCATGTGTTTCCTTGCGCCTGTCTTTCAAATAAGAATAGCGAGTATGCTTAAATTAATCTATTCATGTACACAAGAAAAGGAAGCAGGCAGTTTTGTGCCCACTGTCGCTGCTTTCACATGTGTTTCCATTAAAGGAGCTTTCAGCTGTGGAGACAGTTTAACATGCAAGAGAGTAAAAAGGAAAAAAATTATGTTTTTTTTTGCTTTGGCTGGGATAAATACCACATGAACACATGTTATGTTTTGGCCTCAACTCCCGTAATACATCAGAGCTTCTCATAGGCAGTGGACTTGCCCAATAATTTGACTTGGAATAATAACAATTATTAAAAAAAATGGCGTGGTGTAAATGAGAGGTGAAGATGTGAAAAGTTGAGCGATCTCGGGGCCTCACTCCAGCGCTCTGTATTCACGACGCAGCGCTGGCCATCCCAAAATAAATGTCAGGCCAGTGTGAGGAATTCTTAAGTCCTGTCACATATTGATCTCTGTCTAATAGAGTTTTAAACAGGGATCCGCGGCTTCAGGCGATGCCCTTGCTATCAGGCGTGTTCCCTTTTGTGCTGAGGACATCAAACGTTCACATCATGCCGTTTTTGATGTAATAGCGGGTACTTCCTCGCAGTGACAATTCTTGCAGACTCTCACCTGTTGGTAGCAGTTGTGGCTGTAAGATTATTCTGGTGAGAGGTTCAACTTATTCGGACGACACAGTAAAACATGTACACATTTCAGGTCATATTTGCAGTTCCGGACGGATGTTGACTCAAGGCTGACTCGACTGTTTAGGACCGTAATGGATGGATGTGGTCTGGCAGCTGATTTGAGTCATCCATCCGTTTTGTGTGCATTCTACTATGTGATTGTTTGTGTAATATCTTCCTCCAGGGGCAGGGTGACACTATCAAACATCTGCTAATCTGAGTGCGGCCATGAAATGAAGCCGTGTGAAGTATTGTCAACAATTACAACCCCCCCTCCCGCCCCCTCCTCCCGCTTCTTCCTCCGAGCAGCCTACCATACAAGCACAGACATGGAGGACTTCACCGCCTTTAAATCAAAGCAAGGTCTGGAAAATTGTGCATCTTCTTTTATATAGAGCAGCAACATTACCGATGCCAAGTGGACCGTCCCTGACTGTACACTGTAAATCTCTCCCGTTATTACTTTCTGTAATCAGTCTGTCATTGCAGCTCTTTTGTGATTGTATTTCCACAGAAACCTCCCCGGTGGACTTCTAACCTTTTAGTGGTCTTTTAATATGCCAGCTCTGCCCTAACTCCTGGCAAGCTGAGTGACAGGCCTGTTTCCACTGGTGAGACTTTATAATTTGACGAAGAAAATGCCCCTCTCCTCCAGAACCAAATCCTCCAACATTTTCTCTCTGTCACATACTGTAAAGCCTTCTACTGAAATGTAAAGAAATGCAGGGATTGTATTATTCGCCAGTCTCAGGACTCACAGACCAGAAATCCAGGGTTGTACAGGGTGAAGAAGACAGGACAGCCTGTGTTGGATTTCTGTTGTTAATAGTCAGATGTGAAAGGTGTCACTCGAAATGGCGGAACTTCAGAAAACCATTTCCCAGGTCTTCAGCTTTTTTGCCTCTTTTAGCTCAAGTTTCGTTTTTTCCGCGTGGCTCAGTAATGCAACTTTGATATGCCTCGTCGAGAGCTGATGTTTATTAGCTAGAGAAGCTAAATGAAGTGACTGATCGGCAATAATAGATAAGCTTGTGTGAAAGAACAGTTTTAAATATCCAGCAGCTGAGGAGCTTCATTTTTCTCAAGTGTTGGTGGAGAAAAACCCATGAAAAGAGAGATGAATATCTGACTTCTGATTCGATTATTTGTTAATACTTTGTATTCACATATCGACTGCAGTACTATGTTTAGTTTGAGCTAATAAATTAATGTTATTGTGGTGTATTTATGATTGCACTGATTAGCCCTCTCCTGTAGTGTTTTACTGTTAAATGTTGTGGGATAGTGTAATCATCCTGTGTGTTACCCACTCACTGCCACAGGTTAAATCTTACTCATCAGCACTCATACATGAATGCACCTATGCAAAATTATACTATCAGTATATTTCAATATATACATTCAGCCAAGGACAACAAAGAAATATACATTTTTACTGTTGCAGTGTTTTTTTGATTGCTCTTCCTGCAAGATAAAAATAGACTGGAAAACATCATCATACCAGCGTTCTACCAGTTTTAATGTCTGTGATAGATGAAGTCTTACACTTCTATCCTTGCATTTCCAAAGACACATACGGTGGCAGGAGTGTTAGAGTATATTATACATTGGATACTCTTTTGCATATTCATAATGCTTCACATTCATATCATGAAGTCTTAAGTGTATGCTCACAGATACCCCAAATACAGGTATTAAGCAAGAATTCAGCTTCACTAAAGATGTAAATGTCGTGTCAGCCGTTTGCATGGCACACACACACACGCGCGCGCACACACACACACACACACACACACACACACACACACACACACACACACACACACACACACACACACACACACACACACACTGTTTCGCAAATCCTCCAGCCTTTCCTCTCATTCAAACTGCTGTGCTTGCCAGGACATGATTAGTTTTAGAAGTGAAAGTTCTCTCATTAGAGCGGTTTTCATGGTCATGTGGCGTCTGTGAAACGCTCAACATACAGGCTGGAGGTTCAGCATAGAAACTGGTGGAGCTCTATATGTCGCTCCTATAGACCATTTTCTTTCTCAGTGGGTGACCTGCCTCCCAAACTGCAGTATGAGCCGGCAGATGCCACAGAGTTTCTTACTCCTGTCACGATTTACAGTACACAACATATTTCCCTTCACATTATTTCCAAGCACAAAATGCCGCTTGCATTGTTCGAAAGATGCCACCTAAGAATACTTTCCTTTTAAAGCAATCTCTGACTGTCTTCACTTCACTTTGCAGGAGCAGCTTTTTCAGACAGAAAAAAAGAAAAAAAAAAATCCATCCTTCACTGTAAAAAGTGTTTAAGGGTGGATTAAAGGGTGGATTAAAGTGTTTAATAGAGCTACCGGTGGTGTACCTTGAATATTCTTGGCCCCATTTTTCAGGGGATATGCAGCATTTTTAAAATTCTCACAGATAAGGAGCCAGAAATAGATGAGGTGACATGATTTAGTGATGTGTACCGAACAGTTATGAAATACAGTTATTTATGGGAAAAAATGTTCACCTTAAAACTCCGACGATGGATGTGTCGTGTGGTGTCAGCCCGTTAGAATCACAGAGCGAAGCAGTCTTTATGTTTAGCACCAACATGAAATAGTAATTCGAACAGGAATGAATCGTAGAATAAGGAGGGATATCAGTTTCTTAAACAGCGGTGACCTTGAGGGCTCCCGTGTGATGCAGACATTGACCTTATTCACAGGGCGGCCATTTTCCTCTGCCATCTTGGTCAGCCTGGGAGGCTTTGATGTCTTGCGGCTTTGATCGGGGTTGCAAGTCATGATAAACTTCTGTTAACATTTCACGTTGATGAAGGTTCTCTGTCATCCAGGTCATGGTAGATTTAGGTGCTATATCGTGGGCAACTGGACTTGAATTCAGTTTCTTGAAGACGTTGCACCTCTCACATCCAAGAACCGCAGAAGCAACTTCATGAACCTGAAACAAGTCCAGTAGTCTACCACACAGCACCTAGATTGTTAACATTTCAGCTTCACGTCTCGGATACATTCATTTAAGGCAGAAACACAGTGGATCTTGGCTAATCATGCGGTAACGTTAGCTAGGTAGTGGTTGGATGCTTTTGTTGGCTAATGGGTTATCAATGCATGTATGTAGTTTTACCTCAAATTACGTCCTGACAGTCCTTCAGATTGTCACTATCCATCATCTTTTCAGTTGCGGATCGATCAGGAAGCGGTGAAATGATCCCGACTGGTCAGATCTCTCCATTTATACAACTTACAACCATGAACACAGCAGCACAGTGTCATCCAGCATTCGAGCTTCCACACCCTCTACAATCAAATTAAAACACTTCATCACAATTAACTTGTGAATGCGGTGATTATCACCAGCTGATGATACTGTACGAGTTACATGCCCTGTGCACCTTCTCCTCTGCAGATGTGTGCCATTTGCAACCACTGAGCGTTCATACATTACCTGTCATATTTGCATTTTTATGGAGGGCAGCTGCAATATTTATTTATTTTTTTTCCCCCCAGATATTTTGGCTGCTGTGGGTTGTATTTTCCGGATAGAGAAAGGGGGAAGTGGAAAAGAGGTGAAATAAAAAAGATAAGAAGGAGGATCTGCACGGAAACAACAGCGCTTAATAAAAGAAACAATTGTGAGGTTTGTTTCCTCATTTGCAGTGAGCTGCACGCGCTTGCTTCATCGTAATACACGAGTGAGACACTTAGTGGAGAGTTTAACGGAACGTCCCAGCCATTTTTTATCTCCCCGGGAAAAATTTGCAAACATCCTGCCCTTTGTAGTCCAAACACATTTTCCGTACCTCTTTCAAAGTTTTCCCTTTTTTTTTTTTTCCTTTCACATATTTAATTTTACTGTCAATCTCCTCCACTTTGCCTTGCCACTCCTTACAACTCACCACAAAGCTTATCTTCCCTCTCCTCTCCCTCAAAGCGCCTTCTATATCATCCTGCCCTTATTCTTTCTCTTCCCTTTTTTTCACTGCAGGTCCACAGAGTTGCTTCACTTCCCTTTCTTCCGTCATTCCCCCCACTTCAGCTCTTCACTCAATCCTGGAGATTGGAGTCCCCTCCTCTTGATCTCGCCGTTCCCCCCCCACTCTGTCCCCCCCCCCTGTCCTCTCCGGTCTCTTTGCAGGCCCTCCTTCAGCGGCTCTGTCTGGTGTGTCAGCCTGTGAAGCTTCTGCGCTACAGTACATCCTGTTGATAGGAAGCATCCTGTGCATCATCACTCCCAGCTGCCTGTGGGTTCAGCTGGCTCAGTCTGGCCCATCTGTGTGATCTTCTGCCAGATAACTGGGGTTTGGCTCTGCGTGATCCGTCCCTCTCCAAAGCGTTTGCCAGGAGAAAGAGGTAGGGAGGCTGGAGAAAGAAAGGTGCAGGCTGGACAGCGAGCTCTGCATTGAGTGCCCGGCCCGAGGGGGCTCTGCGGTGCTCATCCCGGCTCTCCTGGGATACCATACATTGCTCTTGTATAACAAAGGACATGGGAGCCCTATGTTTATTGAAGGATGTGTAAGGATGAGCTCCAGGTGTGACGGTGACGCAAGTATCTAATCCTGGTTGACATTTAAATGCCATGGCTACCATTGATATATGGTTTGAAGAGCCTGTGGGACATTGCTCCTATTCCAAATGTCTGCGATATATTTCGAAGCAAAATCTAATAAAAGAAACGCGGACTAAGCAGTGGGATCTACATTTTTGTCTTGCATGGTCTGACTCTCCATTGTGATTAGAAGCGACGGTGTGAATGTGGCTCAGAGGACCTCGTTGAAGGTCAGAGCTGAGAATCGCTCAGAAGATGTGTTCCAGGTGGAGGTGCCGCCGTATCGCAGCCGCATCCACGTTTGAGGCGTGAGCTTTTATTCTTGAAATAGCGACATCAGGGAGACAAACAGCTCCGACACATTTATGTGCTTAGACACTGTATGTGAAAATGTACATGTCCTCATAAAAACGGACATTTTCACTGAGTAAACAACAAAATATCATTTATTGCTTCCTACAGAAGTGGCTCCCTGTCGTGCCTTCCAGAGCCTATATGTAGTTATAATTAAAGATATATATTTTGTAACATTCCATTTAAAATGTCTTAAGGCAGAATCAGACCCGGGATTAATTAGACCAGATCCGAAATGCAGTTGACCTGAACAGCGAGTCAGCAAACACTGCAGCAGCAGCATGTATGCGTGATCAATTAACAAGGTGTAAAGTCATAGAAGCTATTTCCAAAAATATTGAATTTACCTCTAGTTTAACTGAATTGATTGAAAGTTATATTTTTATCTGCTGCACAGAAAATCAAACATTATGAGACCAACAGAGTGAAGAATTAAAGATGACAGCCATCTTCTAACCATCTAATCTGTTCATTGAATTCCAAGAAGAAATCATGTTGGAAGAAGTCGTTTACTTAAAAGCAATTTTGAATTCACTGACCTTCACTTGAGTGTTTCCATGTTCCATGTTTCCACTGAGACCTGATCAGACGGAGTATAATCTGGAGAGGGTCCGATTCAAGTCCTGAATCAGACTAAGTACTTTCAGATCAGAGAGTCGAGGGACTTTGTTTATATTTTCTCTGTAAAATCACGTCCAAATTAAGTCGATTCTCCAGGAAACTTTCAACAAAATCTTGTGCTACCGGTTATGAAAAGTATATTAAACATACGTTTGCAAGTCGGGAGTGTGAAAGATTTGCAATTTGTTGACCAGACTTCAATCCGCAGAGGTCCACAGTCCAATAACATAATCCTACCTCAGCATTTTCCTACGATAGAAAAGAGTCTGCAGCAGTCAACGATAGATCGCTGCCATCATTTTTGTTATGATCTCAACTAATACTACGAAAAACACAAAACTGATTGATTCTCAGTAAAACGTAATAAAGTCTCTGCTCGTGTCTTTCAATGATCCGACTTTTTATTTCATTATTCGCGGCTGATGCGCGTCTGAAAGCACGGTGAGCCAACAAAAGACGCGATGGTTCAGAAAACAAATTAAGAATATCTGGCCTATTAGTGTGAGGACTTAACGTAGAATTATAAACGAGAGAAGTTTTGCTTGTGATGATCCAGACAGCATATTCCAGAGGTCACCCATCGTGATCCTTAAGAGGATTTTAATTAAGCTGCATTAGCTCTACCGCACCAGAAATGATTGGGTCAAGAGTCTTTGATGTTTATGGTTAATGATCATGTGGGAAGCACACTTACTATAAGACTCTCCCTCAGGGGAAGTATTCACTGGTAAGCTTTTCACAATCGCCATGAGCTGCTCTAATTTTCTAAATGAAGCTTTGGAAAAGGAGGAAAAAAGAAAAACATCCAATAGGTTTTTTTCGCTCACTTTTGTGTCTGGCGCTTTCCTCACCATTGCGTTTTAATGGCTTCTACAACTTTGTACAAGATGTCACAATTTAATGGAACACGTTTGATGTCATGTAAGGGGGGTTTGGAGCCGGACTTTAATAAGGCTGTTAAGTGGTAATGAGACTGAACATTGCTCTGTGAGGCCATGATGACTGCTTAAACGCCGCGGTTGTGAAGGCCCCCTGTTCCCCAAGGGCGGAGACACCCAATGTTAACTGGATTACACTTTCACTTCTTCTTTGAAATAAATATAATCCTCTACAGCGGCTGCTTAATGGCCTTGTCTTTTTTTTTTTTTTTTTTTTTAACTTTTTACTTTCTCTTTTATACTCTTCCTTTTACTCTCACCTCAGTGTGGATGGAGGTAACAATAGAGGGAAACATGTTAGGGGCTTCAACTGAGAAATTAATTCACTCTTCAGTCCCTTCTGGGATTTTAGAGAAATGCTCTAAACATGCGAAGTGCAGCATTTTTCCTAATCTTACAGGTATTGATTACCACTCAAGACACAGTAGCTTCAAAGTAGTTTTATGATGAGTTTAGTGTCAGTTTAGACAAAGCATCACCCCGAAAGTCTCGTGATTTATACCGTGACAGGTCTTTCAGGATGTGAGGTGAACCTGTTACAGAAGCTGCTGTTATACAGAGACCAGATGGTACAGCTGTGAACGCAAATTAATTACAGACCGGCCGTGGTAGCTGTCGAGCCTCCTGCATTACGTCTGCCTCCCTTGACCAACCCAACTTTAATTATATCCCCTTTCCCTTTGTGTCTTGGAAAAGTGAACCCTGTGTAAAAAAGCCCAGACAGAATAGTTGGAGAGCTTAAAACGTTGTGTGCTGGTTGATTGTCCACCGAGGCACAAATTGCCGCCCTCAGTGTATTCTCAACAAACCCCAGGGCTTTGAAGAGATGAAAGAAAATAACTGAAGCCATCAGTTTAGTTCCACAGATGATAGTCCGGATTCACATTGACAGATGCAAACTCTTTGCCCTGAAATGAACTTTTGCAAAGACTCATACTTAAACATTAACATGGGCACTCCAAAGAAGAAATAAGTTCAAGCTGCAACTTTTCATTTGTTTTGGTTGAATTTGTATTTTTCTCTCTTGTCACAATGTTGTGCTTTCACTCTGGTTAGGTGTAAGCACAGGAAACACTTGGTTATAGTGAGGAAAACATCATTGTTTGGCTTAAAATACATCTTTTGGTAACCGCAAACTGTTCTGTACATGTTTTGTACATGAGCCCTCCTGGTTCTGTCACCACAAACGGACTTTGGTTGCCACAAACACGGATACGTCTCCTCAAAGATATCCAGTGGTGTCACGCTTACCTACGCCAACATGCAGACTCAAACTGCAGATGCCTGTTAAGTAGCCCCTGCGCCTGTAACACATGAAAGAATGCAGCACTGACAGATGAACAGGCAGCTGTTCGGTTAGTTTCAGCTGATCGCCCTGTAAGTAGATCCCTACGCAGTTAGCAGAAAATAGCTGATCCAGGGTCAGGGTTATTTCATGTTCAATTTGGTCTGGACTTGGAAACGAGCCATTAACATTATTCATGCAAAATTTGTCAGCTCATGTTTTCATACTTGGGGAGATGGGTTAAAAATCTTCATCATTCAAAGTTTTCTTCCTGAAAAATCAGAAACTACAGTCAGAACAGAATGTTTTTAAATTACTTTCTGGGTTAATTATCCAGATTAATGATCTTGTAGACAAAGTGATGGTTAAACCCAACGCTACATGTAACAGTTTTTTAGTACGTTATGATATTATTGACTGCTTGGTTAGGTTTAGGCACAAAAAATACTTTTAATTGGGTTAGAATAGCTACTTTCAGTCCCTTAACATGCTCACTTATGTTGATGATGCACCTTTGTTGTTTATGTACCTTAACTTACCTGTGTAGTATAACTTAAAATTCTTCTTTCCCATGTGTGACCCATCCTTCCACCCAAACCAACCCCGCGCTGCATGAAGTGATGCTGGTGGGGTGATTCCAACACCAAACTCAGAAGTGTTTGGCCTCTGACCAGGCTGCTGTATTTGACCTGTTGGGAGTGAGAACGAGCTGGCCGGTAATCTGCTGTGGTCGACTGGCAAGTCTAAAATATTAAGAAATATAAAAATAAACTGGAGGTGATCCACAACACCCCGTCTGAGTCGAGGGCAGGCAATCTCACAACATGGTTTGCCTCCATTTTTTTTCTTCTTTTTGCTATTGTTTGCAAGCGTTCACTCACCTGTCTTACGAGCCAACCATCTGCACTGGGGCTATTTTTTTTCTCACTGCCGTATTATTATTACATTTTCCCTCTCCCTCCTGATTGATAGCATCCCCCTAGACACAGAAAAACAAATATAACAAGAACAATCTTATGTTGCCCTCTCTGCACCTACAGGCAAAAGCTGCTCTGAGGCCTGACCGCATTATTCCTGCTGTTTTAAACAAAAGCCAGCGTGGCACGTAGCGAGGGGCAGCGGGGGTAACTGATGCGAAAGACACGCGCCGGCGGTAGAATGGATATTTAAGAGCAAATCATTTGTCACGAGACGTACAAATGACACGCACATTTAACCTTTAAAGCCAAAGAAAATGGAATATGTTATCAAACAACTGGTTTTTACATAACCAAATACAACATCACCGTGCTCCCTGAAGATCACCGGCACTGCCACAGTAATACACATATTATGTTTGACTAAAGGTGAGATGCTTGAGAATGAGGTGAAATCTCAATATATCCTGATGAAATGAAAGTCATCAAACGCCCCCCCCCCCACCCCTTGTGTAAAAATGAAATCAGTTGTCAAATAAATGAACTCATCACAGGGTGCAGTGAAGGAGTGGACACGACATGGCTCCTCAGTACAGTCCCTGGTCCCTCTTGAGGTCCTGATTTAGAGCCTGTTGTTTTTATTCCCATAAATACTTGGATCTGGGGAGGGCGGCGTGTTTTATAGGCGGGCTGCCTCTGTTTCCGCTTACCGGAGTTTACAGGAGGACGGGTGTCATATAAACATGGTAATATACCAGCCTCGCTCATAAGCGTTGGGAAGAAATACTTGAAGCTTTAATTCATTTTATCGCAGTATTCATTTTATCGCTGTCTTTTATCATGAACAGACAGGGGCAATAATCCGCTGTGTAAATGATTGCAGGAATGTGTGGAGTGCAAAAAAAAAAAAAAGATGAAGCGATAAGCAGATGAGGATAAGATGAAGTGGAGGGCCGGGAGAAATTTGGGAGGAATATTAGACACGACCTGCAGCTTTGTGTTGTTAGCTGAATATTTGTGCCAATAGATCCAACGAGTAGAATATGTTACCAAAAATATATATTTCATGATATAACATGGACCAAAATGTCTAGTAGTGTATATTCATATGCAGCTTAAATATGAGGAGCACTTGTGAAGATGATATTTTGAGTAGGTTCGATGAGTTATCAAAGGCAACGCCCTAAATCATGTCATCACAGACCAGCAGCCTGCAAATGGAATCCACGTTTACGAGGTTTTTCCAGTGAGACCATGTGTGACCGACAGCCCACAGGATCACCATGTAAAGTGTTACGACAGGGACTCCCAACCCTACAGGGGTCAGCAGCCCTCAGAGGCTGCAGGATAAATCAGAGAGGTTGTGAGGTGATTAAAGCAGCAATTTGTTTTGTGGCCGCTAGGGGGAAGAACTCGACAGTAAACTGAGAATATGTGTCTGACATACCGTGTCGTGGTTTAGGGTTTTGGTTGACTATCTCCTGTTTTATTTTGTAGATATATCCTCTTTACTTCCCGCTCCCCTGTGTTCCCAGTGTCTTTCCACCTGCACCTCATCCCCTCATTAGTTTAGTTTTTGTGAAAGCCTGTGTTGTTCTCTCGCTCTTTGTTGGTACGTCTGCTTCTGTCCGCTCCCTCGGTCCTTTGTGATCCCCGTGTTTCTGACCGGTTTCTCATGGGCCTCTGATTTATCCTCAGTTTTGTATTTCTCTACAGTTTTTTTTTCCTTGAGCTTTCCTTTTTGTTAGTAACTTGGATTTGGAATTGGATTTCTATTATATGCCCTTGTTGCAAACAGTGGACATTTTAGAACATTTTCTTGCATGTTTTCACATGCGTTAAGCTTGGAGCAACATTAGAATTCATTTGTAGTCGTGTTTCTGGCGATCTGTTCCACCCAGCTTTTACTTTATCCGTCTCTCTTGCAAATAAACTCTTAACCATGTTCAACAGCTAGTTTGCCGATGCACTGTTTGGGTGCTGGCTGGGCTGTATCTTGAAAACAGCAGCCGGCTATTGGTGCAGAAGGAGGCTGATAACTAAAGTCGCCGGCCAGAAAAAACAGAAACAATAAGCTGAAAGATGCTGCTGTAGTACAGCTGAGGGGAAGTGAAGAAATGGCTAATGACTCACGTTATACTCTCACATTCCTGGATTCCTTGATTATGCAAGGTGGGGTACGACGCATCAATATACTTTGTGTCCATGTTGTGCTCGTGGTCCTGCGTGGTCAAATGGTAGTGCGAGTGTGCCCTCAGTCTATTGACATTTTAAAGGGCTCTTTAATACACATATATTGATACACTGATGGCATAGGCTGCGATGTAAAGTGCTGACCTGGCCCATGATATTTCTATATTTCTATATTCCGCCATTCACACACTGATGGAACGGTCATTGGGAGCAATCTGGGGTTCACTGTCTTGTTTGAGGGCCACCACTGACCTTCTGACTGGTGGATGATCCACTCTACCTCCGGAGCCGCGCGCACTCGACAGGACAAACATTACAGTGAAATGTCACTGTGGTTGGATGGTACGCAGCTGGTAAGAAAGGGTCGCAAAGGTTGTGAATAACTGCATTACGCTTACTGAATTAGAATCCTGAAGTATTTCAGTGACGGCTTTTCAATTTTTGATATTAAACTCTCTATTCAAGAGTCGGTTTGCAGAGCTGCATGTATCTGAATATAAAAAAGAGCACACCTGGTCAGAACAACAGCTCATTAAATCACAGTGCGCCTCACAAGCCACCCAAGTCAGCAGCGGGTGCATTCTGGATGGATGTAAAAATATTTAACGCTGCAGTGATGATGTTGTTGTTTTTTTTTTTTTTTTCAATAAAGACGGATGAGCGAGCATCTCATCACTCCCGGTTAGGATGTGAGAAGACGCCACTGTCCAATAAACACAGTCCGAGGGTGTGAATTACATCTGTCCTCATTGTGAGTGTCTCATTAAGCCGCGCTCTCTTGATTGAGGGATACATGGCAGCAAATTATAGGGGAGCACTGTTTGACGAGAATGTAGCGCGCAGGACAAAAAGATAAATAATGCCAGCAACTTGAAGGTGAGGACAATCCATCAGTCCCCGGTGGAAATGAAGGCAGGTTTTTTTTTTTTTTTTTTTTTTCCACCTCACAAGAGGAGTAAAAGACAGTCCCCAGCCCAGACGAATCACACACTCCCCGGTGACACGAGGAATAACTTAAATGTTCAATCACAGCAGAACAATATATAGGCCTTAAGTGAGAGCTTCATAGTCAGCGTAACGATAAGTCTTATACTGTACAGCAGGTGACAGAGCAGAATACGTTGGCTCAGATGCCACTTTAAATGTCAAATACAGTGTCCCCTTTTTAAAGATTAATTTCGGTTTCTTTCAAAGTGAGGAGAGGAAAGAGGAAACCTGACACGTTCCCTTCTCAGTGAAGTTGGTGATAACTAGCTTCACCGGGTGATTTCTTTTTCAAATAAGCTGCGTGTCAAAACTAATGAAAGTGATTCAAGATGCCAGCGTGGCCAAAACTCCTTCAAGACAGAAGTGTCACCCGGAGATGTCGCAGATTTAAATATAGATCATGTTGAATAACGGCACAGAGACCCCATCCAGACAACGAAGTAATTGAAGTGCCGCTCAAGAACACAACAGATGAGTACATGGTGTGTGTGTTTTTTTTTAAATGACATGCAGCTTCCCCAGAGTTCATTAGTGCAGCTGTATTAGGAGGGCGGCAAACGGACCCACACATCAGAGGCGTTCAAAGACAACAGACTGCACTTAAGCCCGTTCAGCTGCTCAGCGGGAGGCGTAAAGGAAGCTGCGCTCTGTGCGGTCAAACAACAACATCAGGCACAAAGGCCTGCTCGTTGAGAGCGCGTTTTGATTTCCCGCTCCCGTCGTCCCGAGTATTCTCCCTCTCGTTCCGTGTTTTGTTGCGTCGTCGGATGTTCCATCAAAAAGTCATTATTCGGAGATATTATCTGACGTCGCACAAACACACAACCCAATTAGTGGAGGCAGTTCTGGGATCGTTTGTCAGCCCCCCCTTCCTTTTTCTTTTCTTTTTAATTCTCTCTAAAAGGAATGTTAGAGACTACTAGCCAAATAACCTTTTGGAGACCCTGCAGGGAGAATAATGTAGTCAATATCCAATGGAACATTGCTTGTGAATGCGAGATAATGAGTATTTGGAGGTTCTCTTGTGTGCTCATTTACATTGTGTTCATTTGAAAGCCTGTGGTTCAAAGTGAGAAGATAGGCACGCTAGCTTTGTAATGGGCAGTCGCCATGCTCCTACACTGTGATTGATCCTCATCGGAAGCCACATGAAAATTACAGTAATGAGCCGAGTGATCTGAATGTTAATTGGATTCCAGCTGGTGAACCTGCTTACCTGACAATTCCTCTTGGAGTTTGGACAGCAGGGCGGGATGTTCACTTCACTATCTTAAGTCTGCAGACTGACACACACCTGATGTTTCAGAGAGAATCCTACTGGAAATGCACAGCCTGCACACTGTCGTACAATGTTACCTGCCGGATGATAAAGTCACGTTAGAGAAACGTCAGACAGCTTCACTACTTCACTCATGCGAAAATCTGAAATTAAACTACAGTGAAAGGTAAGAAAAAAAGTCAGTCTAACCATTATAACCATTTAGACTAACAGGAAGAGAGCCAAAGTCAAACAGATTTGACTCATTTCATGCTTGACTGCTGAGCCCGAGCTCCCACTTTCAAAATAAA
Organism: Acanthopagrus latus; assembly: GCF_904848185.1. NCBI lineage: Eukaryota > Metazoa > Chordata > Actinopteri > Spariformes > Sparidae > Acanthopagrus > Acanthopagrus latus. Next base: position 5,167,314 of record NC_051046.1, on the reverse strand, counting down.
TGAGAGAAATACATATTTGAAAAAAAAAAAAAACATGATGTAAGGCCTCTAAAATCTGTCAGGCAGTACTGTAAATCCATTAGCTCTCCCACGAGGGAGACATCCACTGACAGTCTCCTCTTCCTCCTCGCCCTGATAGATGCCACAATTACACATTTAGCGACAAGTCAGATCACATTTGATCAAGCTGCTCTTTGCTGTCAATTTTTTAGGCCCTGTCAGTCATTTGAATAATGTTGAGGGAGTTGATGTTGTGATAGGACGTGCCGCTCACTTTCACGCTGTTGCAGTGTGTGCATGAATCATTTCCAGGGTGAAGAATTATGACTTTTGTTTTTGTTTTTTCTTACCATTGTTTTACTATTGCGTTGAAGACAACGTGTTTGGAAAGAGATCACGGGATCACATTTCTGTTCCAGTGCTCAGTGGAGTTCATTGTGAAGTCGCATGGAGTCTACAGAGTTTTAGCTCAACATCAATAATTAATATTACACTTGCTGTGCCATTTGGCTGCTTTGATTTACTCTTTTATTCCTCTTTTTTTTTTTTCTTTACCAGTCTGCATGGTATAGGATGCAAAAAGGCACGATTCAACATAAACATTAGCTGTGAGAGTTAATCAGACTAGTGTCCAACATGTTCCCCCCTCTTCTCCATCCTCTGTTCCCAAACTCACTGGAATAAAGATCTATCTCAATCACCCGCTGAAACACACACAGGGACACGGCAAATGTCAGCAGTGAGTGTATTAATTACATTCCCACAATCAATAGAACACATTAAGTGAAGTCCAATACAGTATTTTTGACCCTTCCAGACCCTTACGAAGATAATCCACTTTCAAGGGGCCAAACATCCAAAAAAAAAAACCCCAAAAAACCCACTCCAGCAGTGCCTTCCCATCGTTCTCTCTCTTTATTCTCTGTGAGGCTCCAAGTTTACTGCAACTAAACAGTTTGACCTGTCCAGCAGGGGTCACTGTGGTCTTTAGAGAAGTCCTGCAAATCACATCCTCTAAGCTGCTGCACTTCCTCTGCTCTCAGATGACACACACAAACACACACACACACACACACACACACACACTCGCCCTCAGTGTGGCATTACGAGATGCCCCATATGAAATTACTCATAATCCAAAAAGCTAATCTGTTTTGCACTTATTGCATATATAGCTTGATATCTAATCGTCCATGAATGAATAAGAGGCACATTTACAGCCCCAGATAGTTTCCTGTGATGGTTGGTGGGGGGGAGAAGGAGGTTGGGGGCTGTAAGGTCGTCTTAGATGGTGTTGCTGGAGTAATCTCACTGGTGGTAATGAGTTAGTTGGAATGTGTTGAAGAGTGTGCGTACGGTGAAGATGCTTTCTCATGGGTTTTTTTATGCTGGAACCAGATAGAATTGACAGTCATTTCTAGTTAGAAATAGTTACACTGCACCTCACAAAGGACAAAATGCATCATTATGCATGGAATGAATGGTAGTGGTATTTTTTCAGGGCCTAATTTTCACTCATCGTGTTTTGCCTTCAAAGCGTGTCCACTGCTCTCCTATTATCTGGAGAAATTTTGATTCAAGGTAATTTTACTTGAAGCTTGCACAAAGAAAAACCATTTGGTGTGGAGCAAGACACCTGGAATAAACCCCACTGTAACTGTGAGATTCAAGGAGATTGTTCTCATCATAGTGTTAGATGAATGGCAGCGTGCTATCTTTTCAAAGCTGGGACTGTTACATTATTTGATGCTTATTGATTTGAATGTCCGCGTGTGCACGTGCGTGACACCTGCCTCAATGAGACCGCACACGCGTGGAAAGTACCGAGCGCTCTGGTTGAGCAGCAGATTATTTCCGAGCATGTGTGTGATGGAGTGTTTGGTTTTGTTTTTTATGGCCAATCTGCTGCCATATGTGTCCTGCAGAACAAGGCGTTCCACAGAGAGAGAGAGAGAGAAGAGAAGAGAGAGCCGCAGAGTGGGATGTGTGTCCGTGTCCTCAAATAGCTGTAGCCTCCACTGATAGCACTTATTAAAACACACAAGAACAAAAGCCTGGTGGGGGTAGCCACTTGTGTGTGTGTGTGTGTGTGTGTGTGTGTGTGTGTAGATTTGTTGTGCCTGTTTGTGTGTGTGTTCAAAGACGTGCATGTATTTAATGATAGAAATATCTGCACCAGGCCTCCAGACTGACTTTTTCACTGCCGCCCTACACATCTAAAGCTGCTGTAAGTTTTCTTTTTGTTTTTTTTTTTAAATATTATATTATAACAAGGGTTAAATAGCTCTATATTCTATCAGTAATAGTTTATGTAATACAGTGATAGTTATAATAGTAATAGTTCTAATGAGGAGGGACGTGGTGTTATGCATTCCCCTTCTGGTCTTGCAGGACCGGCCCTACTCCGCCTCTGATTGGTTGTTTTTATTGGTTGCGTACTCCATCTCTGATTGGTTGGCTTTGTTCTCTATGCTTGACTCATGCTTGGTTTATACGCTTTAGTTTTGCAGGTAAACACACAGCTGCTCTTGTCTGGGTCACTCATCCAGTGTCTCTGTGCTCGTAAGGTAGGCGGACACTACGCCGCTACTGTACCAACTGCAGCGAACAGGCCAGTCATGGAGATGTAGCGCTTCATTTTCATCTCAGTTCTGCCTTGTTCTCAGTGTGTATAGCTTTTAAATACCGAAAATACATCTTGTCGATTTCACCACAGACTAACCTAAGAAAAAAAACAGTGGTGAATCCACCATCGATAGTGAATTTACTGCTTCCTTTGTCAGTGATAGCAACTTTAGTAACAGCATAAAAAGACTAGCTCTGATAGATTCAGAGCTTGGAGCAGTTTGTTATTCACTGAGTGATAATTTTACATATTCATATGAAAATCCCTTTCTTCCTAGAAGAAGCTCTCTTTTTGTCCCAAACACAATTTCTGTCATCCCCAGGACAACAGAACACTAATCTCAAACCCTGTTCTACACATGGGCCTGCTGCCCATGTATAAGCAACTAATAAGCAGCTAATAAAAAGTAAATTGTCTCCAAACGCACAAATGCTGGAACAAGGTCATCCTGCCCTGTCCCCAAACATCTCCAACAACAGACATTTGGCATTAACGGCCGGTCTTTTACTGGAACAGATTAGAGGCAAATGGACTTTGACTTTTGTTTTTTTCACTGTGGGTGTTTTTGTCAAGCTGTCTGTGCCTTGGTGATCTGGGCAGTTTTTACAGAGCTGTAGATTGGGAAAACATCAGCCAACACCTCTTCGCTGATGACCTATTGTATAGGAACCTTGCCCGGGAGCCCTTTACAGCCCTGTCAGCCAGTGCTATCAGGTAGCCCTGTCAATGAGAAAGAAGTACAGCACATAGCGATAGATCCAGCAAGAAACAGACTGTGGAGGGGCAGTAAGAGGGACGGGGAAAGAAGGATGGAGGAAAAGATAGAGAACATCAAACCCAAGAAAATCAATGTGGCCTGTTCTTGTCGTGTTTCTCGGGCATGGGAATGATAAGTTAATTGGCTAACGATCCTCAAAACCTGAGCTTTTGCCTAATCCCCCGGTGCACTGCTGATCCCGGGTGAGTTAGGCTGTGAGATTTTCAACTTGACGGTTTGAGACTGACGACTCACTCAGTAACATGAAGCTACAACACATGGGTTCAAGCTTTAACATGAGAGCAGATCGGACTACATTTAGCTAATCCCACAGAAACCTGCCAGTACATAGTGAAACTGGATCATACCAGGCTTTTTTTCCAGCTAGTTTCTGTTACTGTTTTGTTTATTTTTCAGTTTAACCTACATGTACCAAACAGTACCGACAATTTTACCAAGATCACTTTTCAAGATGCGAGTAAAACAGCCTAAGAATAGTCTGAAATCAATTCATTGTCAAGTTAGATTAAGGGAATAGTCTCCAGAGAGTGATATTGCAAAACAAAAGAATAAAGAAAAACACACACAAATAAAAACTCTGCCAAGTTGGACCTTGTATTTAACAGGCAAGACTTCAATTATGTGGTTATTAGAGAGGCATTGTATTTTAACCTCGAATATCACTTAGAACACAATCAGAAAATCACTCTGGTGAAAACTGGTCTGATGTAGAAGAGAGGGGGGAAAATTAATATTTCAAATACTAATTAGCTCTATTTGCAATCAGATTCTTGTAATGTTCTTCCAGATCCAGGTGAGCGTCCAACATACTGGAGGCCTGTATTTAATTGACTGTATTCCTGGAAATTATAACCCACTTTTCTTGATTGGTCGATCACTTACTTTTCACTGAGGGTTACATGTTCAAGATGCCATCGTCACTCCGACGAGCATTTAACTCAGCATCAGGGTCTGCTTCGATGCTGACTGCCGTGCTCAAGAATAAAGAAAACCTCGGTCAAGTCTTAATAACAGCAACCTTAAAAACCCTTGCCAATCATGAAATTGAACTGCAGAAGGATCCCTTCTCTGTGGCTCTTTCGTGAGGTTTCCTTCATTTTTGTACTCTGCTACAAGGTATTTTTTCTTTCCCAGAAGGTTTTACTTATTCAGACTGAGGAACTCAGGACAAATGTAAAGCTCAATGAAGCAACATGATCGTGATTTTTGGGCGATATAAATAAAATGCACTTTACTTGAATATTTCCTGATTTGATGCAGGTTCTCTCCAACTCAGTGCCACATGTTGTGAGGTTGTTCTGATGGCTGTCAAACAACTAATAAACCTGACTTATCTTGTTACAATACATGAAAGCTTTTCTTAAAACCCAAATCAAGTATCAGTGATCTTTAAATAAAGCCTGTTCAGATGCCCAGCCCACACTGACGTATAAAGACAACAAACATACTTGGAGTCTCAGTTTTGCTGCACAAAATATGCAGTTGCTTTAACATTTATGTAATATGGGCCATCCCATGTAGCTGCATCATATTGGTGCAAATTGCACCCTTTCCCCATCATCCTCCATTTATATCAGGACCGTTAAGAAGGGGAGCTCTGCCGACACCTTCTATAAGCCTCGGGAACGGATCAGATTCTCTGAAGAGGTTGTATGTAGTGCAAGAGTGCAGAATATTTTCCCAGCTTACAGCCTGAGAGATACTATTGGTTCCAAAGTTATATTTACTATGGGATTTCAACCATCATGCCATGCAATCCTAAGGAAACATACCCTTCATTCACATTTAATTTGAAAGCTGTGTAGATTTCATGGGGCTTGGTATCAGGGGAAGCAGGGTGAGGAAGTGAGGGAGAGGAAGAAAAAGGAGGAATAAACAGAGTTGCTGCTCAGAGCTGCTGCTTTTATGCAAGTAAAGCTCTCCTTTCAAAGGTGGGTGAGGGGTCAGGAAATGCGGTGGAGGGGGTGGGAGGGTTCTTCGATAGAAGCTTCCTCGACCTTGCACGGGTTATAAAACCAAACGCCCCACAGCCCACGGCACAGAAACACCACAGCCATCACCACCCTTTCATCCCTCTGGAGACTTTCTTTCTTACAGACTCCTTCACACGTAAATCCTGAATCCTTTTTTTTTTCTTTTGCAGATTTTGTTGATTTTGTGTATTTAGTTTCCAGATGGAGGGTTTTTTTGTCACATATGGTAACAAGAAGAGTTCCAGAGGAACAACTTCGTTGATGTCATGTCATGTCATTGTCCGTAACAGCTTATCCCTTTCCATGGGGTCACGGGGTGTTGCTGCTGGAGCCAATCCCAGCCTTGTCTCAGGGCGAGGGCAGGGTGCTCCCTGGATAAGTCGCCAGCTCATCGCAGGGCCCTCACTAGTGAGCAATGTGGGGTTCAGTATCTTGCTCAAGGACACTTCGACATGCAGCTCAGCCTTGCCCGGTGCCGGGATTTGAACTAGCAACCTTTCGATCACTAGTCGACCTGCTCTACTTGCTGAGCTACAGCCGCCCCTTACGTTGATGTAAAAGGTAAAAAAAAAAAAAAAAAATCAGGCTCTTTAAAGATAAACTGGTTATATTTCAGTACTACTAGTGGTGACTGATCAAATTTGTTAGCACTTGTGATTATTTACAATGATATGACAGACGTTTTTGCTAAATGTATGTATGTTCATACTTTATTCATTCAACCAAGACAGCCATAGAAGAGACTCATTTTCGTTAATGTTGCTAAAGCTAGCTAGCTGACGTTGCAGTACTGGCAACTACCATACTGTTGATCGCTGGCAAGACACAGATACCGCGTAGTATTAACAGTGTTACACCATTTGTCAGAATTTGTACGCAGAGATAAGCAAAAGAAATCATTTTGGATCGGACAAACATAGTAAAATTATTGACTCACAATCATAATAACGTTCTTGAGGAAAATAGATACTTTTATTCTGCATCTTTCTACAAGCTAAAACGTGATTTGTCCACATGAAAATGGTGTCAATTCCTCATTGCACTAATAAGTAACACATCAGTGTTCTTGCAGTTTCTCACCATAGAAACATCAGACTAACTTCTTAAAGCAGTCAGTAGCGGCTAAGAAGTCTTTTACCCTTTAATCTTATATCCGTGGTGAATGATTCATAAGATCATCTCATAAATGTGTACGTGATAACTTTGGAACAAGTTTCCTGCAGTTGGCAAAAGCAACCGGAAATGAAAGGCCAGAACTGGAACTGTATTGAACATAAAAATATCTAACTAACAGTAAGTTTGTGAAAGCTCTAAGGTTAACCTTGAGTTTGCTGTGTATATAATGGGTCAGAATAACCATACTGTAGTGTGTTATTACCTAATTACCCAACAGTAACACACACAAATTCATTTCTTCTTGATAAGTGATTGTCATTATTGATGACTAGCAGGAGGGCATTCATCGTATACGTATACAGCGATTTCTAGCATACGTGACAGCAAACTTACCTGAAACTATTTGAATTCTTCTGATTCAGGCGTTTTCATGCATATTTCATGCACACATTTGCACCTGATAGAGCATTGCAGCGCATAAGCACAAAGGAAGCATGAACAGAAGTGATGTATTCACAGCGGTAGAGAAAGAAGTGAGGCAACGAGGGGGGATTGACAATGTGCGTGAACTTAATATGGTATCTTTTTCTTTTAGTGCTTCCCATTTAAAGAGGTGAGCATGGAATGAGGGAGATTAGCTGCTAGGCTTGTTCTTCCTATCAACCATAACCAGGATCCTGTTGACGTGGAGACGCACTCCCACACGGCATTAGCCAATCACAACACTTCAGGGCACATCTAAGCATGAATTTTTATCAGGCCTCTAACATAAGTCCTTTGAATTGAATAGCGTTTGTCATATCACCTCACTTCATTCGATTTATCCTCACGGGGTCACGCTGTGTTCTTCAAATATAGTGTAATGGAATGTCAAACAAACTGCATTCAAAATCAAATTGACCCTCAGAGCCAATGAGATTTCAAATCTCCACCGAGTGTCCTGAACTGTCGGTCCGAACTTGCCGAGCCGCTGCGACTGCTTAAGCAGCTCCAGAGCTCAGACTTATTTATTCGTCTGCTTATTTTTAGTAGGAAATAAAACACAGATGAGGGATGGGGCGTACAATTCTCTCCAGCACCGCTAGCAGCATAATAGCTCAAAATGATGGATTTATCCGGGCAAAGCTGTGTATCTCGGTACTATGTGTGCTAACTGACTAGAGCGAGCATGTGAGCTGCACAGCATGTGTGTTTGTGATCGTAAGCGAGTGTCAGTGTGTGCACCAACATCTGCAAAAAGGAAAATGCTATCATTGTTCTCCCCCCCCCTCAGGACGCAGGTATCACATTCTTTTTGTGCTTGCAAGCAAATGGGAGCCTAAAGACCTGCTTTCAATGCTCCAGTGTAAATTAGGCACATTTAAAATTATACATGGAATTCAACAATTCAGAACACCCCTGTTATAAACAAACATTATATAAAGGATCAGTAACACACTGTAATGTAGCTATATCCACAACATGTACATACAATATTTTCACCAAATATAACTTACATTAATGTCCTTTCAATAAGCATTAATAATAGGACATAAGGGCCTTTTAAGTCCTTATAATGCTTATTAACATTATTATATGACTATATACGTGTTTAGCAATAGTACGATAAACATGTATTGTATTGTCAGACTTCAAGACATTTATAAGTGCTAAAATAGAGCAGAACTGTATATAATAGAGTGCCGCAGGAATGAGTCCTAATACCAGAAAATAAGTTTGCATTTTTGCACTTCTGGTTCCCTTGTGTTGAAGTCGATGGGTTTTAAGAATGGGTTTCTGTTTAAATGCTGCATTAAAGATTGTAATGTTTTATTCCATGATGTAAAAATATATCAGTAAATAAAGTCTTTAAAAAGGTGCATGCTAACAAGCGGCTAAAAGCGACTACAGAAGTTGTTTTGGATGTTGAACGGAATGTCTTTACAGGCAGACTTCAGTTGGAAAAGTGAGTTGGGAAATATTCCAACTCACTTTTCCGAGTTTGATCAATCCATGGCAAATTGTGCATACTATGGTGTAAAGTCATGCGATCACAGTTTGTTGATTAACTTCTGCGAATTTAATTTACGCCTCAAAAACAAGAACAAAAAGCCGGTGTTCATCTGTGAAGATTTTCATAAACTCGTGTTTACCACTGAGTTTATTTTCATAGGCTTTTTGCAGAGGGATCTGGAGTGATGCTAACTTCAGGGTTGGCCTAAATTACAGATTTGTTGTGTTATTCATTATGTCACAGCTATTGTTGTTTTATTAAGGCTAATAATTCCATTATATGCACCGATTGCTACATAGGTGTATGCAAAGTGTAAGATATAGCTTGAAACAACTGACAGCTCTTTATTAACCTCCCTGACATCTGTTCAGCAGCAGTCGCACAGGGTGTTCGGTGCGTAGGTGTGGATCCAACATGACAATCACATTATCCTGCCAGCCATGTGACACCCTTATTGACAGATCATGGGAAGTGAAAACAATAATGGTAACAGATCTGTGCATTGTTTGACAGAGCTGTGTGTGTGTGTGTGTGTGTGTTTGCATCAGGTTGGTAGTCACATTTTTTTCTTACATAGTACAAAGAATAAATTATTTGGGATCATTCCCGTGATTGATTGCACACCACTGTTCCTGTTGTGATGCTACGTAACACATTAGATGTATGAGCGCACCTCTCTTCAACATAAGCTAAATGGACAAGAGGAAAGGTTGCAGTGCGGGAACAAGTGCAATTTAATAATGGACTTTATCCGCTCGCGCAGTATACATTTACACAGGGGACCTGTGTCTCTTACCGCCTCCCATAATAATATAATAATAACCACAGTCTGCCGCAGATAAAGCACTGCATCTGTGAAACAGCAGGGTTACTGAGCACACAACGCAGAGCACCATTACAAACGGACTGCTGCACAGTGGGGCCTATCTTATACACCTGGGTGACCAGATAAGACCGAGAATAAGGGGGTGGGGGTTAACCCATCAACCAGTGGAAATACTGCGCAGGGTTCAGTGAATCAGGGTGGTAGTAAGGGAGTGATACAGAACAGGCGATAGATCTGCAGGGTGGAGATGGAGGGTAAATTAAGAAGGAACATAAAGCGTGAGTAGTGTTTTGATGTGTCCATGATTATGATTTTTTTTCTCTGTCTATAATTGTTTCTGGCTGTTAACTCCTGTGTCTTTCAAGGGTCAATAAGCCCATGCAGGCAGCGAGCGGGAGAGAAAAAAAGAGACAAAAAGATGAGAGGAGAGAGGTGGAACGCGCAGTAAATCCTCTCCTCTCTTCATCCTCTTACAAACTCCAGGTTTGCACTTGTGCGCGAAGCTTTATTCCACAGCTCTCGCCGCTGTTTGTTGAAAACAACTGGTTCAATTCAGTGTTGGCGGAGAAATGCATCCAATGTCAATGACACTTCACACTAGAGAGCTGATATGTTCCAGGTGGAGCAGAAACACAGCGGAATACTGAGGCAAGTTACACTACTATGGTACAACTACAATTACGAAATTAATCCAGCGTGATTTTAGTGGCTTTTAATAACCTCAGGGAAATGTCAGTTCCATCGTCCTTCCAGAGAATTTAAGATTTAAAGGCGTTATTTTAACATTCAGCCATCTCCACCTGCAATAGCATTCATTAGCTAGCTTATGTTTGTGCAGTACATGTAGATCTCAGCCAATTTTATGAAACATGGATACAAAAAAACCAAAACGATCATTTTGGACCGCGACAACATTTCTTTAGATGACTGAGTCACAATCATAAATTGTCAATTCAGTCAAGGACAAGAGGTTTTATTTTGCACCTTTCTACAAGCTCTGCGAATGTGTTATAAAAAAAAAAAAAAGAAAAGAAAAAAGATGTTATCAGTTTGACCTTTTTCGATGCAGCTCCTTCATTTTCGACACATTTACAACAATAATTGATCCACTGCAGAGCTCAGGGAGCTTTAAAAACAGACTTTGTGTTACACTTCATGAGGTCAGTTTTGTATCCACACCAGTAGTCGATTTCAAATCTGACACGAATGCCATATTTTTTCATAATAGTGTAACAATGCATGTGCATGCAGATTGGCATTTTGGCAGCATTATAGATGCATTTTTAAAAACAATGTTATAATCAGTGAATACTAGGCAGTAAAAACAGAGGAGGAAGGATAAGGAGTGAAAATAAAAAAAATTCTAGTATTCCATTCATGCATTTGAATCTAGTTTAACAAGTATTGCTGTTGTATTTATTCAGTTGAGGTTTCACCTTTAATTGTGATGTGAGTACATCCTGTTTGACTCCATTAACATATTTACTCATGTATTGTACTCACACTCATGTTTCATTGCATTTCTCCCGTGCTTAATTTCTTTGTTGCCACCTAGTTCATCATTACACTCTTCCCTCCTCTTGTGCCCCTCGAATTACAGTTCTTTTCCATCAATTACACCCTGCCTCCAGAATGTTGGCATATTGCTTTTACGAGCTCGTTAGGTGGACAATGTTGCACTTAGTGTCAGCTCATTATGGGGAAAATTTAGAACTGTAAACACATTGTTTGTGTGTCTAATCAGAGTCAATGGCGAGCGCGGGATGATGAGCAGATTTTCTGGATAAATGAGCAGACAGGAGAGTTGGTCAGTAATGAATCCTTTTATGGTCATGTGGGAGGAGGAGGAGGAGGAGGTGAGGGAGGAGGAGGTGAGGGAGGAGGTGAGCACCAAACAGTGGGGTAAGAAAACAAACCAGACACACACAACACAAGACAGATGTGGGCTTAAAGGAGACGTATTGTGCTCGTTTTCAGGTGCATAATTTTATTTTGGGTTACTGCGTCAGTTGTCTCATCCTTTCCAGGGCTGCAGCGCTGTATTGCGCCTCTGTGTGAGATGCTCTGTCTTAGCACCTGTCTCTTTAAGACCCCCCCCCCCCCCCGCCCCCAAATGCCTAGTCTCATCTGATTGGTCAGCTAACACATGCCTGAGCCAGCCCCACTCACTGTGACAATGGTCGTGTTTTTAGCTTCACTTTCATCATGAATATAGGCATACGTCATGCAAACGTGTGCATAAACAATCTAAGGCATTTTTGAATGACTAGTAACCTTTTATCATCCGGCTGAAGGTGGAAGTTGCTGTAATGCAGTTGCATAATGCATTTCTGAAGATTGAAACAATCACAGGTATTAATTTACTCCTGGTAGTTTATAGTTTTCTGTGGTATTTGATAGAATTCTATGTTTTCCTCTGTCCGCACATATTTTCTTATTGGCGAATCTACACAGGTGTTCATGCACTGACACAGAAACAGAACTCTTTCACTACCCTCCATTTCTATAAATCTTTCAGACACTTCAAACTTTCTGTCTCCTTAAAACTTTGGCAACGCACTGACACTTTCAGTCCTCACGGGGTCCATGCACAATTTAAAGTTTGCTCCAACTGAGTTCAATCTGTAGTCCTGTGAAAGAGCAACAGAAACACTTGTGTAATGTTTAATATGGTATAAAATAGAAATACTCTATATATGCCGAAGTTGTAGAATAGTGAAGAAATCTAAAATAGATTTTCCAACTGCTTTAATAGAGTCTTGGTAGAGATTATTGGCACGGACAGCTTTATACCTCAGCCATGCGTTTTTAGGTGCACTAGCTTATGCACACGCTCGTTGACTACCGCCATGTGGTTTCCTCCTGGCTGCTTGACTGATTTGAGCGGCTGTAGCTCTGTTTCAGAGGTGAGCCAGCCTTCAGATTGTGTCACTTGTCAATCAACACCAGAGACACTAGTTCCCATGGTAACCGTGGTCAGGCCAATGATTGCTCACAGCGTCTTTTTAAAAACACAGTGAATTATCAATGTCACATATTCTCGGTTGGCCTGAAATGGCGCCTGTTGGTCTTCATGACGTTTTTGACTCGTCCTGATCAGGCAGTTAAATCAATAAATGAATAAGACGAAGAAAAAGAAAGGAATGTCAGCTTGGATTACAATAAATCAAATGAAACCTTCATAATCATTAACACCTGAAAAAAATCATCCTCTATGTGACACTGTGAGGATTTTTTTCTTTTTTTTTTTTTTTTAAAGAGCAGCTGCTCTGACAAAACGAACGGGATCATTTTTAGCAAAAAGCCCTCGAGAAATAAACACCTGTCAATCGAAACACATCAGCGGTACCTGTTGGGGAGATTATTACAGCTCCCCTGTCGGATGCCAATCTCTGAATGCCTCTCACGTCTCATCAATGATTTAGAACGACCTGGTTCACTTGTTCTGCTCCTTTCATCTGGGATGAGACACGACGCACAAGAAGGAGAGACGGAGGGTGTGAGCGAGTGAATCGTGTACAGTAAAGGAGGATGAGTGAAGTACTGAAGGAGACGGAGTTTATGAGGTAGTCAGTCTGCTGCGCCAGACTGATCTTAGTAAATGAGGAAAATAATGCCGGTTTGTTTTTCTTCTTCGAGGTTCAGACACGTACCGTACCTTGGCTCTTATTTTCTTTCTTTCTTTCTTTCTTTCTTTCTTTCTTTCTTTCTTTCTTTCTTTCTTTCTTTCTTTCTTTCTTTCTCTGTCACCCTCACTCCCACTTTCTCTCTCTCCCCTCTCCCTCACTGTCTCTATCCCTCTCTCCCTATCTCTCTCTCTAGCTCTGCTGACAAAGAGAGAACTAAAAAGTGCCAACCCTGTTCTCTCTAAGCTTGAACTCTGTGTGCAGGCGGAATATAGAGTTTAGCTTTTATTTTCTGTGTGACTTTTTGTTCAATGAGATTTGGAGAAGGTGACTTTTATCCCTTAGGGAAGGGGAAAAAAGGGAAAAAAAAGAGGATGCTCTTATGCACTCATACAGAGTGCAGCAATTGGTTGACTGAGAGCAATAAAAAAGGGTGGAAAAATAAAATGAAAAGCGATTGCATAGGGACCCATTTGCTTAGTAACTGCTATCTTTGTGTTTGACTCCTGGACTGCTTACTGGGACGAAAGCAGGCACAGGATATAATGAAATACAAAGATGTATTATGGGATATAAGTAATGGAGCAATGCACCCAGATATTTCAAGGCTTACTCTCTGTGTTTAATTTCCTCTTCAGAGAATGAAATGACCCACAGTATTAACCTCCGAGGGGAGAGTGAAGATGCTTTTTGTTAAACCCTTAAAAGGGAGAATAATCATTGTAGGACTGCGCAGTCACCGAGGACGCGGCTTTGCACTGAACTCTGGGATACTTGTCCTCCTTGTAGTGGTCCGGTATGAGTTCTGCACATCAAGGTGCGAGCCAAGTGCTCGCTTCTCTCCTTTTTGGCAGCGCTGATCAAAACCCTCACGTCCGGCATGTCTGACAGGAACACCACATCCATTTCTAATGAGTCCAGCGGGGACGCCATCCTGAGAGGTTGCCTGTGAGTCTGCCCTCAGGGTCACGGCGAGATGGGGCGCAGGGATGCTTTAAAATTGTGATTAGCCCCTCGGGTCAAAGAGAGGTTGATCTGCAGTGCACCTTGAGGTCCGGCTCAATATACTACTCCCAAGTGAGAGTCCCGTTCTCCTTCATTTCCCCTTTCCGCCGTCCACGTGAGCACAATCACTCTGATTTCATCTTCCTCTTTGCGCTCCCCGTACTCGTCTGCTCGAGAAGAAATTGGCATCAAATATTCACATCTGTTACTTCCGTCTGTGGTTTTGAAGTGAAGAAATCCAATAAACGCTAAACAGTGTGCTGATATTTAAATTCGACCGAATAACAGTGTGCATTAAACATTTCTTGATACCCGCTCGATATGAGCATCAGCTGATTTCTGGAAACCGGTTTTGCGCAGCGGGAGTAATGTGTATTTTGCCCCCCGTTTTTTTGAGGTGCAGTCACGCTAACACACAAACACTGTGGACAGAAGCAGTTTACAGTGACCAGGAACTCAGGAAACCAGGAAAAGTCAGTTCTATATTAAAGAAGAAGTAATCTACTCATTTTCAGGGTTCATCATTTGTTTTTTGGTTACTACTTGAATATGTTTACATGCTTCACTGCTCAACAGACACATCTGTTTTCTCATCCTATCCAGTCCTGCAGCACTGTACTCCCCCTCCCGTCTCTTTAAGGCCCCTCCTCCAGCTTCTCCATTTGCAAAGTGGCCATGGTATAAGAGCGATAATGCACACTGAGATGTCCTCATGTAGAAGATAATGACCTCTTGTGTGGGCATCATATGCTTCAGATTGGGATAAGACACTCCTATGTCCATTATTTAATATCTTTATATAACACATGGATCTCCTTATGTTTTCTCCACTTCTGGGTGTCTCTCGCTCTAACTTTACGTTTCTTTGTTCTGATCCTACAAAGTCTCTCTAGGCCTTTTAGGATCCTCACACTACACCGCAAAGATGTTTCTCAGTAGTGAAATAATGAAGTCGCCATTAGAGATACGTGCTTATGCAGTATTTGCAGAATTTCTTGGATGCATATTTGGTTACTTCAAAGGGGCACTATGGAGTATTGGAGAAGGAATTCAACAATATTAAAGAGGTAATAATACGTGTTTTTTCCAAAACTGAATAAACAAGCTGTTTTCAGGGAAAAATAAGGTCCCAGGAACACTGTTTGAAGCTAGAAAGGTGGCAGGGTCCACCTTATGTAAACAAAGTAAAACAGTATGAAACTGTGTTGTCCTTTAAAGTCAGTTTGTTTATTCAGTCATGAAAACAAAAAGACTTTGTGCACCTTTAATGTATGTTTTCTGTGCCTCCAAGGTTTCAGGTTGAATTGAATGCAGTTGTGGATGGTGCAGGTAGATGCACACATGTGAACAACTGTCCTGATTCAGACTCTGTACTGAGTGTGCAGGAGGTAAAGAGCCCTCCCTCCCGCGTCTGCTCTGAGGAGGCCGCTCAGCCCGCTGCACTAACAACAGTCACATTAAATTACAAAGCAGCACGCTCCGTGTTAACAGATGCCTCTGATAGGTCCTTGTCAAGATTATCCATGCTGCTCCGAGGCTGACTGTGTTTTTTTGGGCTGGTGAGGAGTGAAGTTAACAAATGACAAAACAGGCACAGCCAATCAAGGTTCTGGCCCCCTGATAGGGCGCCGCGCAGACACGTCCTCCAGCTAGAGCCCTATGATGCATCTCCCTGACTGTTTTCTGTTAACTCGGCTCTTTCAAGGCCATCCATTCTACCGGGCTGCCTCATGTCGCAGCAAAGTCTTCCAAGTCAGCCCCACCCTCCCCCTCCATTTTCTGCTGTGCGCTGGTACACTGTTATTGTTACGTCTTTAATATGAAGCTACAGGGAAATAGCCGTTTACTTAACAGAGCAAAAACTCTACGTTTCACCTGTCCCTGCCACATCACTGGAGATGTCGTCCAGGAAAGAGAGATGAGCCAGTTCATTGTCCTGCGTTCGCGATTCTGTCTTGATTACATGTGAGACGACTTCTCAGCACATGGTCGAGCACATCTCGGATGCTGACCAGCCACTTTCCTCTCCACAGTGATTCCCTTTTTTATTGCCCATTCACCAACCTCTGGCAATGAAGATTGCAGGACTGCAAGATGGTGTGTATCCCGGCCCATTCAGCGGCTGTCAGGCCACTTTATCATTCCGATGGTTTGGTCAAGAGTAGACGGGCGGACTCTAAATGCTTTCCTCTCTGACCAGATAACTAGACTAGAGATGAAAAGACAGAGGTTTCCGAAGACAGAAATACTGTATTTTGCAGAGATGAAAACCGTTCAGTGAAGACAGTGTGAGGTGAGGATGTTTTTGCGAGTATCAATATCATCCATCATCGACTTGCTTTTTTTCCTCCCCGCGCTGTTCAGCTGGAGTCTCAGCATTCAGCAGCTGTTGCATCCAATCTAGGAAACTCCAGTGTCCAGATCTTTTTATTTCCATTCAGTCATGCAGGAGAGATGTACAGAGAAGAGTGTTGAACTCCCTCCGGCTGAAACATGGTGTTTTAACTAAGAGAAACACATAAAGCATCAAATGACCGTGTCCCTGCAGACCTCAGGTTACTACACCACCTGGCCTTTTTATTTCTTTTAATGTTCACTCAGGTCACTGTGCCATTATCTCAAGAGGCACTAAAAGGAAGTAAACAGCTCACTTGAGATGAAGAGTAAGCACTTAAATATAGTTTAAATCTCTTTATTTAATGTATATACTCTACTTTCTGCCCTATTTTGTCAAATCTACCTACTTGCAGATGGTTTTTAACATCAATGTATATTTTCTGAGCACATATTGTTATCAAGTAGCTTTAAGACCGTTGCTGTAAATATCGATTTATTCTCTGTGTGACCTGCAATGTGTACATTATAGCACAATCACCTAAAGCAGAGAACTGTGCACCTCATCAGATGCTCTCACAGCCACGGACAATATTTCTTCAGTCTGACTGATGTCATTCTGACATGAGATTCCAACTTTACCGTTTACAGGGACACAAAAAAGGTGATCCAGTAAAGACTTGTGTTTACATTCCCCGAGTATTTAATCAGAATGTAACTCTTTTGACCTACGTAAAGTGGTTCTGTCTGCTGTGAAGCATCTAACCTGCTGGAAACACACCAGAAGAAGATTTTTTTTTCCAACTGTATTGAGAATATTCAGGTCATTCATACATTTAATGCATCTGTCAAAACACTTTTCACGTTAATGTTTATTGAAGATGCTGTCAAGATTGAACTTAAAACCAGTATCGCTGCTGTCCTCTTGAATAGGAAGGAGCATCAGAAGTGTTATCCCCAAACCATCTTCACTCTCCATTTAGATCATCTATAAATCTGTCTGGATCAGAACCGCTCCTGTTGTTTTGTCTTTTAGCCTCGTAAACCTGCCTCAAACTTCTCCAAACAAACGGTTCCTGAGTTGGTCAGTGGTTCGGTAGATTTTGGCTTTGTTCAGCTTTTCAAAAGCTTGTTTGAACCACTCGTTGTTTCAAGCCTTTCAACCATCTAAAAAAAAAACTAACCTCCGACACCTCTTTCAAGCCCTAGCAACCCACACGAAGGTGTTTGGGTCAACGACCCATGAGTGGCCCTAACAACTCTGAAAACTCAGAGCACACACCTGTCCTTAATGACTCTGTGAGGACTGAGTCTCCCACACAGAGTTTAAAACCCAGCAACTCCCCTCTAGTTAGCTGGAACTGAAGAAGCCTCTAGGATGAGAGATGAAATATCTTCAAGGAACTGACATACGTGTAGTTTCCTACGACACAGCAACTAGTATCACCTGTGATGTTACCCCCACATGGGACGAGCATGCACAGAAGAACACATTTATTCCAACTAGGGAGAAACAATCAGAATAAGCGTTCACATGGTTAATAATTTCCTATTGATCGGAATATCAAAATAGTACAACACCCCTCTAGATCTGATCGAAAATTCCTCCAGATCAGGCCGGTTCAGATCAGTTTCTTCAGGCTGTTGCACCGATTATCAGGTGTTTGCATGTAGACGTAGATGCTGTTCTCACACTGCATCAGCTTTCAAACTGCAGAATTTTAATAATGATCAATTCACCATCTGTTTATTAATGCTGTGTAAAAAAATAAACTTAAACTCACTGACTTATTTGACTCCTCACTCGTCTCCATGTTCTTGTTCTCAGTGCTGTAAAACACGACTTGACATTTTGCCCCCCCCTTGAGGAAAAACAAACAACGCATACAATGAATATGAAAGTGCCACAGTGGAAAACTGAACCGCAGAGCTCTGAGGAACTCATCTGGAAGTCCTCGCATAAAGTCGTGGACATTATAAACGATAATAATTCTGGGGTTCTTTGTCGCTTTAGATCCCGCATTCATTTTTAACAAGGCATTAATGAACAGATTGTAAAGCTTTCATCATGGCACCTTCACAAGGAGGCTTTTTTTCCTTTCCATGTGGCAGGTCATATCAGCCTTTCTCACTAAAAGGTGCATTTTACAAACGTAATAGAAGAAGCGGTACGTGTTTGCAGAATGTTAGCGATACTGGCAGAATAATGATGCACCAATAATGCCTAACACGAACCCTTTTTGTATACAGAAATGATCCATCTCAGTATTCCCCTGAATAAAAGAATAAGTGAGAGAATTTGAGTTGCTTATAAGATCAAAGAGCAGCAGCAAAACAAGATGCTGAAGGGAGGCGTGTGTGTGTGTGTGTGTGTGTGTGTGTGTGCGGCGATTCTTGGGGGGGCACACAGTGTAATTTAAATGATTTGGCAGTAAGAATGATATCGCACAAATTCAAATGAAGATCACAGGCTTGTAAAGATACTTGAATTTTCACTGAAGTTCAAGAAGTTTCTGGATTTTGTTTGATGTTCAGATTTTTTTTTTTTTTCCGACTCCCGTAGAACTTTGCTCACTCTTTCATGCTCAAGGGACTTCAGGCCCTAAAAAAAAAATTGTAAAAAAAATTGAGCAGTTTATCGTCTGCACCCTTCAACTTGCGTTTGAATATTAAGACTGGCTTACAGAACTGTTGTTTCTTTTTCCATGACCTTGTACCAACACAGCATTTATTACGCAGGATTATCTAATGTTCAGATGTCCAAATCTTTTCCTCATCACGTCCCACTGGATCATCTAATCTCAACAGGATATACTGAACTTTAAATCGTGGAGACATTATTTCGAATCACTGCTTCATTCATTGTTACTTAACAAAAGTGAATCCTCCCCACAATGGATCAAAGAATACAGTTGATTTTAAACAATGAATTAAACCAATCACAGTGTGGAAAGCATTTCTTTGGTCTGTTCATCAAGGCCGTCCAAAAAAAACAAAAAAGAAAGCCAATAATGCTAAAACAAAGCAATGCAGACAATACATACGGTCCCGGTTGAAGTAAAAAGCCCATATTATTACTCAGCAGGTGCAGCTGTTTCCAATCGTGCAGCTGACTCATTGAGGCTTTTATGCAAATGAAGGCAGCATTGTCTTTTCATCTCGTCCACCAGATGGAGGATCAGGTTGAAAGGAAAATAAACTTTTGCAGGTGTATTAAAATCAAAGCAGGTTTAATAAAATGCATAATGTGACAGTAAATCAAAAGCTTTGCCCGTACCTGTTTTATCTTTTTATATTCTAAGTTACACTGATGCCTGTTTTATTATCCAAAATATAACTTTAATGTTTGGTGGTTTCAGTTGCTGCATTTATGATTTTTAATGACAGTGCTGGAAATTGTATATACAAATAAATGTGGAGTTTTTTTTTACTTGAGACTGCAACAAATGATTATTATCATCTGCTAAATATTTTCTTTATCAATCAATGAGTCACTGAGTTTGTAAAATGTCAGAAAATAGTGAAAAATACACTAACCAAGCCATTAGACTTGGGCTTGTGTTGCTGTGCATGATTTGAATATAAAGAGCGCTATGCTAATTAATTTTCTTCAGATGGACTAATTGGTTGACCCAATCTGTGCTTTGCGCCCTAGCCTGTGCATGGCTGCCCCTGCGGTTTGTTGACATGTTGCTCATTAACCCAAACCAAGGACTGTATCATAACAATGTGTGTTTACAAATTATAAGTGAACAAAAAAAAATGTGAACTAGACATTTGTTCTGATGGTGTTTAGATTTTTTGTTTTTTGCAATAATTCATATCAACAGAAACAGGTGGACGGATGCTGAAAGCGAGTCATCTAGGCCACACAAACGCACCTAAATGACATATTGATATAAAGCCTATCGCTTTATATCAATATGTCATTTACGTTGGAGGCTAATTTAAATCATCATTAACTTGTTTATCTCCAAAGAGTGCTCAGTATTGTTTTATTAGTCCTGCCTTTTTGGTTCAGTGGCAGAGTTGAGGATGAGTTCACGCTGATATTTTTGAAATACTGAATATTGCGTCATCAGCATAGAAGCAGATGTTCATTTTTCACTCTCTTGGTGTATATTTTGAGCAAAATGTCAAAATTAAAAGTCAGAGTCAGGTCTGTCAATTCTGCACAAGGATGATCATAGTGTGTACCCTTTTGAAATATTAGACCATGCTTCCAAGTGGTCTGGATGACTTACTTCTTAATTTGACGTCCTGAGATTTACCTGTTTTTTTTTTTGCCAGTTCCCACAGTGGCATTTTTTTGATAATTTCTTGAAGTGTGAAGAAACATTCAGCTAAAACATACTGTTGTATTCATACTCTTATACTGTTTCCATTGTGTATATATGCACATCGATGATATATAAACTTCCTGTTATGATCTTTTAAAAGAAATGTTTATATTCAGTGCCGTGGATTTGTTGGTCCAGGTATGTTTGATGAGATTTTGAGGGATGTCCTGATTGGGCCATCCACAACCCTACTCAAGACAACCCCCCTCATTGTCTTGTACGATAACTTGATGAAGGTCTAAGTATCAAAAAGTCATCAATAAACATAATTGCGTGATGTGGACAGTGAGCGGAAGTCTTCTTCCTGATTTTGTCGGCCTTCGGTCTTCTCCTACGCACCCGGCAACCTTAAGGTGTGCAAAAGCTGAACTTTGTAAACTTAGAAGTCAAAAATGCAATTTTCTGCTCAGCAGCAGCAAAGTGGCTTAATAGTTCACGTAAAGTAAACTTATAACATGCAGACTAATAAACTGCAGATATATAGCACTTTACATGACATTGTTTGCTGCATTTCAGAACAGACAATGCAGCAACACATAAAATATTCATTAACACTTTCATATAAAAGGAAACATTTAGGAAGGGATTTAAGACACTAATGATGTCAATAGGACAAGTCAGTTTATCTTGTATATAATTTGGAAAAAGGCCATTTGAAGCTTTAAAAGTGATCATTACACTTCTGAAATCAATATGGAACATAAGGGGCAGCCAGAGTTTGCTAGCACAGCGCTAATGTGTTCATATGTCATAGCGCCTGTTAAATTTTGGGTAGCAGCGTGTTGCATCCACTGGAGGTAGGCTGCTCTGACTGATACTGGCCTGAAGCGCATTACAGTAGGGCATTAAAAAAGAGGCAGTAGAGGCCATTTTAAGCAACAACCAGCCGCATGGCACCTCCTCACATCCCTGGGGAACAGAAGTGAGTCGGAGTGATAGGTTTCTCTTCCACCTGTAACCTCCGAACCCTCACTCATAAGCAACGAAAAAAGCAGGAGAACACATTTGCTGCTTTTCATTCACATCAAGGGACCACGGCACAGCTTGCATCAGGCCCGTATACTGTATCAAATCAGGGCATCTTTCTCTCTCTCTCTGCAAGCTCCATCTGTCACTGAGGCATGCCACTGTGTGCATGACCCTGGCCATGTGGGTGAGCTTTGGTGAGACTGTTATGAGTTCTCAGGCCTAAAGCCATGGAGATAGGAGGAGTGGAAGACCTTGGCACAAGAGCCCTCATGGCTGACAGAGAGCAAAGAGAAACAGATGCCGGGGAAATCTCCATGTCATCTTGGATATTTCATTCCCTCAGACCTCCAGTGTGGTAATACAAAGCAATCATGATTTAATGAATGAGAGTAAAGAGAGATGCAGTCCTCTGTAGGCATTAGATAATGGCTTGAATTAAACGTGAAGGTTGGAAAATCAAGGACAACATGTGTTTGATAGCAGTGTAACTGGAAGTGTTTTTCACTGGTTAGCTTAACAGTCCAGCTTAAGTGTTGTGGAAGAATCACTGATGTTATTCAAACAAGAACGTGCATATTAAAAGATTTTACAGACCTTTCTAAAATCCTCCACCAAGGGTTTTTTCTTTCATGTCAAGGACAGGAAACACACCATGGACCCACAAATCTTGGTCCCTGGGTCCCCCATCTGACAAGAACTTAGCTTTTAAATGTGTTTTTCCTCAAAGTGTATGAAACCCATGACTAAACTAGTCATACATTCTGTCATTGTGTTACTTATAGATGAAGGTAATTATAATATATATATTATTAATATTCCCATTTTTGCTGCGGACAACCTTTAACCACCTCAAAGATGCCTGGGGGTCCCAAGACGCCACTTTGACAACCACTGGTCTAGAGCACGGCAACTCTAATGTGGTTAATCTTAGAGTTATGGCAAACTTGGGGGTCGAGCCTATTAGAAACTGGAAAATCTTCTAGGGTGCACCCACGCTACAATAAACACAAGAGACTAAGATGAAGTATTTCCCCACGTTTTAAAAGAAATGCTCAATTCCATGTTGACGCTGGCCAGAGGCAATGGAACGCAAATTTATAATCCACCCACATACACGATACACTTTTCATCATTTTCTGTACATGCACAGCACGTTCTCGTAATACGAGATGTGTTCCAGCATGTTCCAACAAGTTACGGGTACGGGTACAAGGTACGGTTAGGTCAGGGTTATGGTCAGACACTCAAGACTTGTTTGCTACAGTTCCAGTACGACACTGAGGAACACTGTGGATGTTGTTTTTTAAATGTGTTCAATATATAATAATTACACAGATAAGTACACATCAGTACACAGACGAATTCAATCAAGGTATGTCTACGCAGACAAACATAAACATAACGTTCAAGTCAGATTACAGATTCAAGCCATGCCAAAGCAGTAACAGCAGCCATAGGAGTGCGTGCATATTGGATAAAAGTATACAGCATGCATATAGTGAGCACATATTTCAGCCATTATGTCGTGTTTGCCCTGTATAATATATTCTGTAGGAAGTATAGTCATTTTTTGGATTTTCATGAAGTGACAGAAATGCTGTCATCTGCATTTGCTTTGCTTTTCCTTGATGTGCTGAAAATGAGCCCCCCCCCCAAAAAAAAACACAGAACATATCAAACTGTAGAATTTGTGTACCACCAGCACACCCCTGATGTTTATCTATCGGAATTTCATCCGCAGTCGGCACCGACCCCCTGGATTTGCTTGTCAGGTCTGGATGCCCACAGGAAGACTTTGATAAGCTGGCCCCACACAGTAATGCTGAATCAACAGAAAGCTAAAGTATATCTTCAGGCCTGCTGAATTGGTAATCATGAAGTTGTAACAAGACCTCATTTTGATCTTATAGCGCCATATTGGAGAGCACTGTCCCCCTTGTGTGTTGGCTTCTATTAAACTGCAGATTTTTTAGATTTCATCTCTGGCCTGGAGTTAACAAGAAAGCACAGCGGGGGGGTTTAGACCACCATCTTCTTCTCCTGTGATCTCTATTTCCCTATTTAAGGGGTTTCGGCACTTTGCCAGTAAAAGTGTGTTGTATACTGAAAAACTCTGTGTGTCGTAGGAAAATAATGACACCAGAAGGCTGCAGTGAGGGGAGGCTAAAAAGCATCGACTCTTTATGACTTTGATGTGCCGAGAGGGGGGGAAAAAAAACAACAAAAACTTTTTCTCAAGTAAGAATGTCTTTTACATCTCTGCAGACGTGATTACAGAGCTATGGGTTCCTTTTGCTTTCTGTCTGTCTTTTTAAATTAGAATAATGAATGTGCACGTTTGGAGTTTGGCTTTTATTGCAAATTAATTGCGGTCTCGAAAGTCCCGCACTGCAAAATGTTTTGTTTTTCTGCAACTGCTCGCTGACCCGGTCCGATCTCGGTTGCACTCGGTTGGAATTATTTTTTTGAAGTTTACGTGTTTTTATCTTGGAATTAGATTTGCCTCGTATTTTATATTTTATGAATACATGCACGACAGAATATGCTGTTTGTTATCTAGACTCATAAATTAACATTTCTTTTTTTTAAGCTCTGCGTGTGATATTTAGCCCATTTCTTTTTAATTGGATAACATTTTTTTTAAAGGGTTTGAGTTATGTTCCTATTGAAATACAGCCCATCATGTTAGCCTTTTAACTGAGACCATTAGTCATTTAAGTGCCGCAGACTGAAAATTAGGGCCCTGAGCTTGCAGTCTTACAGGACTGTCAGTTCACTGGTGGGTCAGCGTATTCCTCAGCACATCCCGCAGGTCACTGACCTCACTTTGTTTTCAGCAAACGCAAACTTTCTTTGTGAGCACGTATGAGCAAAGGTCTTCTCCGTGTTGTGAGGTGAAGAATGTAGCTATTTCTACATCAGACTGCTCTTTTAAAATGCACAGTTTCCTGCTGCTGCATTGCATCTGGCGGATTTACTGCTGACCTTCGTCGTGTGTGTGTGTGTGTGTGTGTGTGTGTGTGTGTGAACAATCAATGAGAACGTGACCTTTTCTGGAGGGGTTATGTTGAAGGGCTACTTACAACGAGCACATTATTTTAATTTGCAAAATCACAGAGGCAAACTTGAATGTGGATTACTCGCATTTGACATGCCGGGGTTGTGAGAGAAATGGCATGTAATGAATCAATACACAGGTTAAGTTAATACTTCTGCTGCTCTAATCCGAAGTGAGTAACAAGACATCGGTCAAGTTCAGAGTTCATCTTAATATGATGCAAATGTTCAATAGAGCACAAGCAGAAGAACAAATAAAGACATGCCGTCGTAAACCTTTCGACTGTGGAGCTTTTTAAAGTCGGATCACTTTTCTTGATTTCTTCCATCGCGGGCTGCCGGCTGCCCACACGATTAACCGAGTCAGCGACCCTCTGCCACTCATCGGTTTTTCTCGCCGTTTGAAATGCCACTGCTCAGGCCTCCAAACAATATCACAGTGTTTTTCTTATTTCAGGTTCATTCCACTATGGTTTTAATTTCACAGTCACTGAAATCCGTTTTAAGGGTCTTTCTCCGTCTAGCCATGGTCGGATTTTCCTTTTTAATACAATCATAATAAACTTGGAAATGCGTATGGCTATAAATTAGTTAATTATGGGTGTTTGAATAAAATCACTCCCCGCCATGTGTTGACTAATGACTCTGTCACTAATGTCTCCATCTGAGGATCCCTCTCTCTACTGTCTCAGTTAACTTCTCCTGTTTAAACGTTTTCGCCACTGCTAAAGATGTCCTGCTTCAGACGGGGGTCATTTCTTGCCCCTGCACTTCACGCTGCCCCATCAGACTGCCTGTCCTTGGCTTCTATTTCCGGTGGCTTCAGTGCTGCACAGCTGACTGCTGGAGCTTTAGAGTCCGCCTGTCAGTTTTGAATCCTTCCCAGTCTCACCTTTGAACAAAGTAATTCCTTTGCTGGAATAAATATACGAGGATATCTTCAGAAGAGGCCAAACCTCCAGTACAAAGGGGGACCACACTTCCAATTTTTCAATAAGCTCTCTGTCTGACATTTGTTCGGATTTGAATCACATCACCTTTGTTAACATTTGTTCTGACTTTGTCCACCGTAGGTTGTACATCTGCCATCTGTCAAAACCAAGTCTGCAGTCTGAAGTCAGCTCTGGATTGAATCATCACTTCAGTGTTTCAATTTTTTGTTAAAACTGTATGAGAAAAACTGTTCACACAACTTTGTTTGAAGTTGAGTTATGGTCTATTCTACTGAGAGGTGTTTCAAGGTGAAGTCTTTATTGGATTTAAGTTTGCCGATATGTGCCTTTTTTGGAAAATGGCAGAAAATATATTCATTAAAAGCATTTCAAACTATTGTGTGACCTATAAAATATGAACTTACTCTGTGCAATAATGGGATTTTGTCTCTATTGTGAAGACATGAGCAGCGTTTTCTTTTTTTTTTTTCTTTTGTCTTTCTCTCAAACCCCAAACACTTTCTCAAAGCGCTCCCGACTGGTGACCGAGATTGCTGTCTGAAATCAATATTGGCTGCTGAAAGATAAATCTAGGGTACGCTGCTTTTGACGCTGGTGATAATACGGGTAAACCGCCACTTGGATTAATAAAAAGAATGGTTATTAATGAGAAAGTATAGACACATAAAGTGAAAATCTCGAAAATTGCAACTTAGGCTATTTTTGTGAATGTATATGAGTCAAACCTTCATGTAAAAGCATAATTACAACGAAAGAGCCACTTTTAAGATTTACCGTATTTTCGTTTTCGGCTCAAACTCATTTTCAATGGGAGTGCATGGGGCACTTTTAAGCTAGCGTCAGAATTGCTATTTTTAAAACACTAAGAAGGCTCGACACAACATGAAACTTTGCTCGTAGTATCACCAGGGTCTCTACACATAAACACGAGCATTGAGAACATTGTTTGTGTGCACAGAGTTTACAAAAAAAAAAGGTTTTTGAACAGCTCATGTTAGCAGTAGCTTCCTCCTCTAGCCGTCGTCATGGCAGCCCAGACGTACTCGGGGATCAACACGTCTGGGTAAAGTGTATGTGGTTCAGTTGAGCTACATGTAGAGACCCTGGTGATACTACGAGCAAAGGTTCACGTCATGTCGAGCCTTTGTTTTTGTCTGTCAAAAGACTCTCATTTCACAGCCACTATTATCCCTCTACACCTCAGATCCTGAGCCAATTAATTAACACTTAGTATGACCAGGTATGAGCTTATATGTCCACTCTAGAACCCACTCTCTCCTGAGATACTTAGATGGCTGTCATTGGATGACTGAAGCATTATGTATGTAACCCATGAGATTTCAAATATATAGTTCATATATCAGTTTTCTAAGGCTTGAAATTATGCAAGCTTATGTAGTTTCATGTGTTTTGCCGCTCGTACAGGCTGGTTTTCCACCTACGCACTTATTTTTGATGATTCTACATGCATAAAGTTAGTGTTAATGGGGAAAAAAAATCTGTTACACTCAAGCAGGCACATTTTGAGGTCACCACATATCATTTTCTTGCCAGCTGCTGCCTGGATATTCCCTGGGAAAGATGTGTATGAAGTGTTCATTTTCAGTTATATTGTCAACAAATATGACCTCATAGATCCAGCTAATATGGATGGTTACAGTTCATCTGCAGGCTTAATTTTTTTGCATTAAAAAGCAGGCAAGAAAAACAAATATATAATTCAATGTGTTTGAAACTCCTTTAGATTAATGGCAAAAGCACTTACAGAGTTGGCAGCCTGGAACCTTTAAAAAGAGCCCAAACTAATGCCTGTAGTCCAAATGGTTCAACAACAGCGTTCAATTTACTTTGGACCAGACGGGGACGGGCGTTTAGAATCATTTTACATACATTTGTAGAGCTAATTATACAAATTGGCAATGTAAGATAAAAACTACCCCCCACCCTTAGTTCAAAACATGTTTTATTTTTTTTCCCTCAAAATCATTTGACGACCCCTGGAAATGATCTCGCGACCACCTTGGGGTTGAAGACCTACGTCGAGACCACTGTCGTAGAAAACAGCCGTCCTGATTAAACTTAAATGTTTGCCTTCCATCTCTCCCTCACTGTATGCACTTAGTTTCACACAAAGCTGTAGCAGGCGTAGTCGTCCTCTCATCTTCACACGACACCTTCGGCACCACTTAGATGTGTTGATAATTACTGTCTCATACTGTAAGTGTGAAATAGAGCACCCTGCCATACAGTAATCACGACCTCTGCGGTATATGGTGCTAAACTGTAGTAAACTGGGCTGCTGGGGAAACACATCTAAATATATCTTTCAAGTATGTTCTGTCAGCCATGAACTCAACAGGAATGTAGTAGTACATTTACAGGTACAAAGACACATGCATTAAGGTCCAGAACATCTCTAGCGTAGCCGACTGAGGAGAATGTGAACTTCCTGCTCTTAGATTAATGCACAGCCCTACTTTGCTAACGGTGATGTCAATACGAAACCTCCGGCTTGGCAGTTATTATTCTAACATCGAAAGAAATCGTGAAGCTCCTCTCCGTCCTCATAAATATTTGGATGGAAGTTTTACCTCTCAGTTTCCTCGAAATGATAGATCCACTGAAAGAAAAAAAAAAAGTTGTTTCACCTGATTCTGAATAAGCATCCACCACGGCTCACTGTTTGATCATTGTGCTTTTTTAAGAAAAAAAGAAAAAAGAAAAAAAAAAAAGGATAAGCTCTCGTAGTGGAGAGAATCACACCAGCAGAGTTTAGAGCATTCTAAAAGTGCCTTATATCCACGGGAAGAGGCCCTGCTTAGACATGAAATTGACTCCTGCTGTTTGCAACTTCTTCCACTCAGCTGGAGTCCTTCAATCTAAAGAGCCTGGGGTTTCCAAAGCCCTCTCTCCCTCCAACTGCATCGTAAACAAACAGCAGACTGCCCCGAGAACGGTGATGCCAGCAGAAATGCAAAAATGTATTCAAAACAGCGGCCATTTGCATCGGCTTTTGAAGTAAATTCAACGTGATGGCGTACAAAATATGTTTTTTTTTTTTTTTTTTTTCCATTTAGTAAATGAACAAAACACAGCACAGCATTTTGCATTTAAATCAAAAAGCAAAAGGGCTCGGTCAGGACTTTCTGATAGCTGTTAGCATTTAGCTAGCGCCGGTTACTAAACGCTCCAGCCTGCTGATGAAAACTTAAAATCAAAGCGCTTAACGATCACTTTGGCATCGTGAACGCATCCATTTCAACGCGGCTTTATCAATAATTCATGGCGCAGCTTTGCTTTTGATTCGGTTTAGCATCAATAAACATAACGTTGGCTAAAATGGACATTTTGCCAGAATATCTATTAGTAGCCAATCCGGTTGATTCAGCGGATGCTTTAATGAGGCGGAGTGGATGGAAATGTAAACAGTTAAATGCCCCAGTATGCAGATTTTAGGCATCAAAAAACACTTTGACTGGAAATAACTAAGTGCAAAACCTAGCAGCTGCTTTTAGTAACTCAGGAGTGGTATCACAGAGATTTATGTGAAGAAATGGTTCACTTTAATAGGCATTCACCCTGTATTACAATGAGCTGCGTAGACAAGCTTTGTACCTCTGCTTCTCAGAAACAGAAGCTTAGACAGAATTTAAGCTTTTGCCAGAATCTCTTCACTACCGTTTCATTTCAAAGATGGATCGAGTTGTCTGGGTTTTCCCCCATTTTGTCCTCCTAAACCGGCAGTGAACTTCTCTTCAACTCTTTTCCTCAAATTCATGCATTTTGTTTTGGAACGTGCAACAAATAAATCAGAGTTTCTCCGGAGGAGCGCTCTAATGATTTATTTAGTTAATCACGTTCACTTGTAAATGAGTGCCAAATTAGGAATAAAGGCACATCAATACTGATGTTTTATTATTTACAAAAAAACTGCTTTTGATTGTCAGTGCTTTTAATTGAGAATGTCCACAATCCTCTCTGACTAATCTGTTTTGATCCATCACATGTGCACTCGCGCTCGTGTTGTTTGAGCTCCACCGAAAGTGAAAATGAATGAATTTATTCACGACGGTTGCATCCGTCTCTGCTTTTGTGTCGCTCCATTTTTCAACTTCAGCTCTGCTTTGTTGTTCCCCTTTTCTTTTCTTTTTTTTTTTTTGAGAGCTCCGCTGCTTTTTCGCAATTAAGGCGCAGCGCAATCAGTCAGTCTCTGTCAGCTTGGAACAGGAAAGGAAAGCAAAAGTGTATGAAAGCGGTGCAGCCGGGGCGACAACAAACGGGTTAGTGATGCATCTGCTGTATGACAACCGTGTTGCAGGAAACACTTTGCTTGGGTCAGCCCATTGAGGTCAACCATCCGATATGAAGCCAGTTTGTTACAAAGCACAACAAAAGGTGCTGTGTGATTCCACTCAGCCCAAACCACAGAATCACAGTTTCGTTCTGTAACCTTTTTGCCTCTGCTGGAGGACGCAACCCTTTTAATGGAACACACAAACAAGCTTCTCACACACCACGTTTGACCGAGAGTTCAAAACAAACTGTAAAGAAAAACAGAGTATGGTTGGGGATTAGCTGCTGCGTTCACTCTGTTTGTATTATTCATGATAATGACTGTGCTCTTTACAGACCACGTTTAGGCAAGAAGCGCTCGCAGCAACTGAGGGTTTAATTCTCTCAGACACTTCACACGCAGTAATCAAGATGATTAAACAGACAAACATGCCACAAGTGCAAAGACTTCACAGTAACACCAATAAATATTTTCTGTTTGTGTCTTGCGATGAGATTCCTTTAGTTTAGGGCGCAGGCGGTTTAAAAAAGCATGCGACTGAACAGATGCGCCTGTCTGGCTGCTTATTTTAGTTCCTCACAGCGGATGTTTTCCCCATCTCTCTCCTTCCAGGGCTTCACGCCATTGATCTAAAAATCTAGCATACATAAGCATATGTAAGGCAAACTTCTACGTTTGAAGATTCGGGAGATGGAAAGCGGTGAATGGGAATAAAAAAAAAAAAAAAAAGAACCCTAACCCCACATTACGTTGTGAGACTGAAACGTAAGACTCTTGAAATCCAGGAATTTCACGTGTCTTGTGAAGTTCTTTAAGATTCAGAGTCAGATGGCGAGATGAGATGAGACGACATGACGAATCACTTCACTTTAGAGATCATAAAACAGCTGTTTTTGTATTTCATGTAACTGTTTGGACACATCCTCATCTCGTTCTCATTCATCCATTATTCATCACTAATACGCCACTCATAAGAAGAAATTAAAGAACCTTTGGCTACTTCCTGTCCTTGCTGCGAGTCATAAAAAGAATGAGAATTAAAAAGTTATGCAATTATCCAGATTGAACATATATTATTGTGGAGTCTTTTCTGCCCTCGTGCAGAAGAAGCCTGACTTGAATTCTCATCAACATGTGCACCACTCGCAGTATCTCCGCAACAGACACTGACCGGGCTCGCTGTGAGGCAGAAGCAGCTGTGTCTTATAATGCGGTTTGCATTCTCTGTTCCCCATTAAATCCATTCCTCGGGACAGACTTCAACTTGTGACCCCTCTATTAGCCCTCGTGCACCCGGCCTGGTGATTAGAGGAACATTAGGAAATTAAAGGCAAATTGCATTACCAGAGAAACAGACGGAAGGTGCTGCTGAGGACCCAACATGCTGATGCTCGGACTTTCCATCCTTTCATCAGCCGGCGTATGATGCTAAATGTCACCCCCAGGTAGCAATTTCTCAGGTGGCGCCTTCTGATAAAGGATAGGGCCTATTAGCTGTGTCCAGAGTGTTTTAGTCTTGAAGTGTGGTGGACAGACCATAATGTTATTTCAACCCTCACGCTATTCAGTAATTTTAATTAAATGGGAATAATTTCACAACAGGCAAAAACTGTAAACAAACTCCCTGGGTGTTCCTCAACTGTGACTATTCTAAACTGTGGCGATGCAGCCGAAGAAAATGTCACAAAATATAAATCGTGTACCACCTTTTGTCTGAAAAATATATTTTGAGGCTCTTGATATTAAGGAACCACACACTAGTTGCCTCTTAACATGCACATTAGCAGGATTTTGGCTTTATATTATTCTATAAAACACGTCTTAATGCTTTATAAGCACAGTTAGGCCATTAACGAAGAGGTTTCCCTCGTGAACATTCAACTTAATGCTGTTAGAATCTCACTTTAGAGTCAGAAAGACTTTAAATTAAAACTGTGCTATTACATAAGAATAGACCAGATTTTAAAGTTTTAATACGCTAGAATGAATATTCAATGTTATAAGGCCCAGGCTGAACATAACTTTGATAGCCCAGTAGAATATAGAATATACAATATAGAATGCAGAGTCATGATAATAGATAGAGGCTAATAAAGACTTAAGATTTATAAAGATTGTACTCATAATGACTATTACAGAGCAAGTATGCCACTTATAAACATGCAAATAAGCAACTAGTTCATTGTTAACGTGTGTTCCCTCATAAACTGTGACCATGCATTATTATCTCATCTCATCTCTGTGCACCATCCAAGATTCAGCGGATGAGACGAAATATAAAGACGCAGGCTTCAGTGAGGAAAGTCAAATGATTCATCTCTCTCAGCCTCGTGTCCTTTCCACCTTGACCTTTTGCATACACTATGAACTGCTACATCTGATACACATAAACATGCTATGGTGCATCTTACATGCACATCACGCTGTGTTCTTAATTCAGTGGTGGTTTTAAGTTAATGAGAGAAAATTGATGCAATATGACCATAAAAAACAATTTAAGACACACCGTGCGTGGTACACAGTATTAAATGGTAAGAGCTGCACTACATTTTAACCACTGTCATGAATTAGGGAATAAAAGCACCTACAAGTTTAACCCACATCATTTATTCCCAATTCTCATCCCCAGTTGTCCATTCCCGCTCTGAGACATATTAATATTTTAAATGTTGCCCTGGTAGAGTTAGGTCTCGTTGCTCATCCTCGGATGACAAAGGCGCGGTAATGAAAGGTGGCCTTTGAGCCACCAAGGTAAGAGCCTGTATCACATGCACGCATACTGAACGAGAGGATGCTTTTTATAAATGATTTAACATGGGCGTACCCATGGCAGGGTTTCATTAATTCAAACAAACGATCTCCATCGAGCTGCTGTACTGCATGTATTCC
Source organism: Acanthopagrus latus (assembly GCF_904848185.1). Lineage (NCBI taxonomy): Eukaryota > Metazoa > Chordata > Actinopteri > Spariformes > Sparidae > Acanthopagrus > Acanthopagrus latus. The sequence continues at coordinate 5,134,535 of NC_051046.1, read as the reverse complement.
TCTGCCTCACTGTTCTCTTCAAAATGGGGTTACTGCTTACTCACCCCCCCCACCAGACTCACGGGGAACAGAATATCTTAAGTTGTATAGTTCTGTGCTTTTATATTTCACAGGAACTAATAAATATGTATTTTTTTGTAGTCTCGCTCTTGGCCGGTGCTCGGTGCCTGGAGATAGGGGAGTTGCGCTGGTGCTTTGACAGTGTGACAGGTTTAGTGCTGGAGGATTGTCAGATGTCTCTCTTGCCAAATATTGTCCTCAGTATATACTCGCAGATTTCCCCTGAGCCCACGTCTTCACAAATACAAGGCGGCACAGGAGCATCACCAAGGTGACATTTAGAAACAAATGCCAGGGATTAATACAATTACGGCTTCCATTGTCATGTGTCTACACATATAAATATATATAAATATCTATATATATATATATAAATATATATATATACATATACTGTATATATATGGAAAAATAAGACTTAGATTAATTTCCTTTACACAAAAAGGGAGAAAAATAAAACAAAGCAAACAGAGATTGCAGAGGGTGGATTCAGGAATGAACTTCTCTGTAGTCTGGTGGTATGGCAGTGGATATTTCTGTATCTTTTGCCAGATGGCAGCAGGGTGATCAGCCTGTTGCTGCGGTGGGTGTTGCCTTTTAATAACCTTTGTGCTCTGTGCAGGCATCTCACTTCACAGATGTCACTCTTGCTCAGTCGATGGGTACCAGTGGTGTTCTAGACACCAGCTGGAGAACCTTCCTGTTCTGGGCCGTGCACGAACCATGCCAGCTTGCAGTGTTTCAAGTCAGGATGCTTTCTATTGCTGTCTTGTCAAAAAAACTGACAAGAATCTGGCTCTGAAATGTAGCCGTCTTGAGTTTCCATAAAAAAGTAGAGCCTCATCATTGTCTGCATACCTCACCAGAGCATTCTCTCAGTGTCTGGGAGTGCAGTCATGGGTGCACAGCGTGAACAGGGGGAGGCTGAGCAAACAGCCCTGGGGAGTTAAAGTGTTGAGCACTAAAGTAGGGGAGGTGTGACTGCCAGTCTGAAGTGGCTGGGCTCTGTTCGTGAGGAAGTTCAATATCAAATGTGTTTAGAGTATTTAAAGCAGTTGCTTGAAATATGTTCTGTATTCGTCAAAAACTGCCAAGTAAAGACCTCAAATCGAGTTAAGGTATTACATAAAGCAAATGTCAGTCCTCCATATTTCAGTTTGATCAAACCTACATTGATTGGATATGACCTAGAACTATGTTTAAATGTGCAATATGTATTTTGACTACTTGCATAAATTACATGAATGCATGACATAGTTTTACGGGCCTAGTGAACAGTTGCCTTTGTACACATCCAGCAGAAATACAGCAACGGTGGTGTTCATTTCTGATCACATATGTACAGTATGTGGACATTTTTCTGTCTTTTCACTTTATTTCAATCTCCACCAAGCTCGCCATATGTTAAAATTTTCAACAAAACATTGTCTGTATGCTGTTTAATGTTGAGCACCCAATTTACAGTCAAAAGCATATTTGGTGAAATACGTTTACATGATGTTCAAATTTAAACTTTTAAAGTCCATGAACACGTGTCAGTCTGATTAAAATCAAAGTGAATACAATTTCTCAAATTCGGACTAACACGCCAATATAATGTGGATAGAAGTCGATTTACTCTTTCATGTATAATCCTTGGTTGGACCTGGACTGGCCTCGGCGTTCTTTGCATGCACGACAATCCTCCATTGACCCGGAAGTCGTCTGTGGCATAAATCCATTGCAGGATTCTGGGAAAAACCAAGGTATTAATGCTATATATATATATATATATATATATATATATATATATATATATATATATATATATATATATATATATATATATATATATATATATATATATATATATATATATATATATATATATATATATATATATATATATAATGTAATGTAAAGCCTTGAAATAGACATCCATGATTTCACCATTTGCCTTCTTAACTTGTTTGGTATGTGATGTAATGTGTCAACCGGATGAAGGTCCTGTAGCAACTAGCTGAAACAGTGCATATCGCCACCTACCATAGTAGAGTCGGACATACTTCTGTCAATAAATGGATTCTGGTGCTTGTATACTGGAACAATGGCAGTAGTCCAATTAAATGGCCTAATCACGCCATGGCCGTAGCTCCACTTCAGTGCACATGGAAATGTACTGAGTGGGGTGACTGCACCACACAGTCCTCTGGTGGATCTCTCCCACACTTAGGTTGACTTTCATACTAAAATCTCTCTTAGCAGTCTCTCTCTCACTGTCATCCAGAGGAAAGAAGATCTGAGTTGATATAAAATGTTGATACACTCATCTGGGCCAGCTTCAGTTATTGCCTTGTGCTCAAAGCAGCATGCTTAACGAGCAGGAGCAGCATGGCATTTTTTTTTGCCCTGGGTTTTGCTTCCCAGGCTGTACAGTCAGGATGGCCTACTTTACTGGGGAAGATTTTTTTTTTTTTTCCACTTTTTTGGGTTGTACACATAGAATACCTGCAGAATGACTCAGGGCTGAAAAAATGTACTGTCAGCTTCATTTCTTGGTTAAAAAACACATTGAATTTATTTATATATGTATACATAATATATATTTAACGTTACACGTAATTCTTTTTGACGTTAATAAAGAAGCCAGAATTTAACACCAGCCAAAAATAACATAGTTTGCCATCACAAAGCTCTTTGCAGTGAAACACATGGAGTAGACATCAGAAAGTCCCAGTTAAAATATAGAAAACTGAACATTCTTAAATTAGAATACAGGTTTAGCATTTATCGTGTTTGGTTCTTGTGTCCAACAAAACCAAACTGAAGATATAAAAGAGGATAAAAATGTTTTCAGCTACTTCACATTACAGGCACTTTGTAATGCAAGCATTGATGAATGGAGCTTTAATGTCACAGGATGGTTGCGTGAACCGTCTTGTCTATTGTCCTTATCAATGTTACAGGAATACTGCAGTTCATGTGAACTTACTGTATATATGGTAGGAATACATTTTCTGCTAAAAAACACACACTTCCTGCCAACAAGTGCACTGTAAGCATTATGGACAGTGAGCCTCAAATATCAGCGAGCATTACACCTCCTATTTGAAAAACAAAGCGGATGTTCCAACTGTGTGAGCATGCTTTAGTGGTTTCGGGGCTCCAGGTGTACATGGTGCCAAGCATAATACGGCAGTGCACAATAGGGAATCTTATGCATTCGTTCAAGTGCATGCTCCATATTTATCTCAATATCTTATGTGACAATAGTGGGGGGACAAGTGTCCTATTTCCATAAAACCAAAGGAAAGGAAATGGAGAAACCTGAGTGGGAAGTGGTATTGAATTGAAAGAGGAGATTCTGGGTTTAAGTTGGCAGTGTGATTGCAGTCACACACATGCACCGACTGTATATTTAACCTTTTTTGCAGCTCCACGAGTGCATTAAAAAAGTACATTACACTAGTTCCATATGGGAACGAATAAAAGGAATGGCAGGTTAAAGAGACGCAGTCAGAATTGTAACTTTCTTTTTTTACCCTCTGGAATATGTTTCTCATATTTCGAGTGAAGCGGATTGTCTCCCACAGCTACAGGCGATGCTCATAACTTCTGCAGTAAAAGATGAAGTCATTCTATATCACAGCCGTTGCAGAGGATACAGACTCAAACTCCCACTCTGAGTGTGGTACTTACCTCTCAAAAAGCTCCTATTGACGGACCGTCAACCGCGAGCGGCACTGCCATTTTGTCACTGTGTGTACGTTACTAAATAATCACTTTGCTTTGATGCGACGCGGGAAGAGAACTGAAGCAAGACATGTTTTGAAGGCAGCAATTTATATCCATCTTTTGAACTTTCAAAGGCACACTCAGACTTTTTTTGCTTTTGTTTTCTCTCTTCTGATGCCCGTTCATCAACCCGTTTTTTTTAATTTTATTTTTTTATAATCTCTGGTGAGACCAGAAGGACAGGCTTTGATAATGATGATTGACCCAGTATGTGGGTTTCTAGCAGCCAAGTTCTCATAGATAATTCTTCCCCTCTCTCTCTCTCTGTTTCGTGATTAGGTAGCTGGCTTGTGGCAACCCGAATAGTGCCCAGAAATTTGATTGTGCTAACGCGATTGGGGTGAGGTCGGGGGCTGCAAAGACCCATGGTAATCATCACACAGGGATAAGCGATGGCTTCAAAGTAAATCAAACTGAAAAGACATCTTCTCTCCTTAACGTGTCCCTGCCGTGATTTGAAGCCATTTTATGGGGTTTTAAGACACATCACAGGAAGCTGTTTACTGCTCTCCCTCCGTTTCTCCCTCTTTCTCTCATCCTCCTGTGCATGTATACGTTTGTGTGTCCTCACTCAGGTCAGGAGTTTTGCCACCGAAGGCATTCACATTTTCAGCATTTTTCCCAGCGCATATTCTAGTGCACAGGGCCATGTATTAAAGTATTAAGTCTCTGTATCTGTCCTGGAGAACCATCTAATAGCCAATTTCATGCAAGAATGATGAAGACAAAAGTGGAGGGTTATTAGTGGAAAGGAGAATAGTTTGGTGTCACACCTCAGGGAACTTTGATAAGAAGTGAACAGGGATAACTATGGGCAGTGGCAGAGCTGCACGACAGCGGCATGGGCTCCTTGTGTATTGGTGATAAAGTAAACAAACCCACAACAAGGCAGAGGCATGTCTCTCAGATTAATACACGCACACGCCACACAAAGAAAAAAAGGATTGACAGTCCTATTTGTGTCGGAGCTTACCCACGCCGGGCTACGGACCGGTTTGACATTTCAAATGTTTACATCAAAGCATAAAGCACCGTGCCTGCCTGGATGACTGGTACACCCATTAGCCTCTTTACATATGTCAACATTCCCAGGAAGAGCACGCAGAACAAAGCGAAACACTGTTGAGGGTACTTACAAAGGAGGTTCTTCTTCAAAGAAGACAAATGAAAGAAAAAAAAGGAGAATAAGCATTTAACAAGTGAGAGCCACTTAATAAAAGCTTTTCAATTTTCCACCGAGAGAAATGCTTTGTGTCTCCTCCCCCACCTCGGAACTATTTGATGTCTGTCTGATAGTGAAAAAGCTATCTTTTGGACCGTATTGTTAACTTGGCACACAATGCATCTATCCAGATCTGATCACAATGCTTTTGTGACTGCACCCCAAATGTATCTAGTATGTATTGGGGGAAAATGTCAGTGATATAGCTGTGGACCATTTTGGGACTGTGGCCCCTTCACAAAGAGTGGGCCTTGTATCACAGCAGGGACATTAGTCTAATGCCTATCATCTCTCAGTGTTGTGTGTGTGGTACACAGTGGTGATAAACAATCTGAGGCAACAGCTGATGTATTGGCAAATGTTTGTGTAGACAGGATCAGATGCCTAGAATCGCTGCCCAATGTCCTTTTTTTGCTAGCCGTTTTTATACTGGGCAGCAAGCTGCCAATCTGGCTGTCCTTTTGTGGCTAGGTCCACAAATTTAGACAGAGGGCGATATATTGGGGGCCTGTTTTGGTCCACCAGTATGACGCCTCGGAGGGTACACCTCCATTGCTATATAAACCCAAGTCGTCAATGTGCCGGCAATTGCGTGAGATGGACGGAGGTGTCGATGACGTGCATTGTTGTGCAACCCAGAGCCAGGAGTTTTAAAACCAGGAAACAGTGGTGGCTATTTTGAAAGGAAGGAATATTATACCTCCCTTTTAGATAGACAAGGCAGCAGATTGCAGCCTTTACCTGGCTGCAAATGTGGCACATTTTCTATGTCAAAGAGCTACTGACTCAAGTAGGATTGGTGTTGAACTCAGCAACAGTCTTCCAATGGCTGAATAAAAAAACATTAGAGCCAACCACAGCTTTGAGCCTTCCTGTTCTGAATCTTGCGCGAACCATGCCAGTTTGTTATATTTCCTCCTTCTCTGTAATAGTTGACCCTAATCTTGCTCTGGAATCTAGCCTTACTGTGTTTACATAGGAAGTAGAGACTTTTCTGTGCCTTTTTTTAACCAGGGTGGTGATCTGTGATGACCAAAATAGGTTCTTGGTGATGGTGATCCCAAGGAACCTATAACACATGACGTGGCACACATACACACAGACTCACAAGGTGTCTTGGCTCATGAAAGTAAGGATAGAGAAAAAAACAAAAAAACATTATAATATCATATCATATCAAATGCTGATGTGCTGCTCTTCATACAGACACGTGTAGCCTGTAGCTAAGCATCCTTAGTTGATTAGAGGTGTTGATTTTATATTGTGTCTGTTTGCTTCACTTTATGGCTTTGAAATACAGCAGGTAAAATATATATTGCAATAATTGCACTTCTTTGTCCAAGAGTGTGTCTTTAGCTGGGGCATAATCATAACTGTTCGAAGCCATTGTGTTGTGGTCCAAAGGCAAATGCGTCTTTGACCTCTTTGAAGATTTAACACAAAAGGGATGATGAAGGACAATGAAATACAATCACAACTGGTCAATTGAGATGTGTTTGATTCACACTGTGGTGCCCCGTATTAAAGGCAATCTGCTTCAAGCTGATCAATCTGACCACAGGACAGAAAGTCTGAACAAGGCCTTAAATGTCCCTTATTGTTCCAACTGATGTGAGTGCATTGGTGCACTGATATAAAGAGCAGATGAAGGGGGGGGCTGAGGTTTCCATCTCAATCGCTTCTCTGAAATGAAGACCTGTTCTTTTTATCTTTTCAGAAGGCAGTAGTCCCATGATCAATGCAACACAATGCTGCACTTTAAAGGGCTCTTTCTGAGGAGGATTAAAGCCAAAAATGAGTACTTGAATGGCCAGACTCATTCTTTGATCCATGAAAATCTGGAGACACAGAGTAAACATCACACGAGGTGAAATTCATCCTACATAGCTGTTATGAGGGAGTTTTTATTAGCATCCCAGCAATTGTGTTTGTATTCAGATAACATCAGCAGTGGGCGGGGTTCGGACTCCGTGTGTGTCTTTGACATCCCTGTTGTAAGGCCTTGCTCTGCAATCATCAAACAAGAATAATGCAATATACCCTGAAAGTCACAAGCCATGTTTGCAACTACAAAAAAATAAATCAATACATGAATTAAACAGAAATACACACAAAGGACAAATCCCATCATTGCTGTAACACTGTTGGCGTGATAACCTAAAGCTGGGTGAAACTGCACAGTTTAATACAAACAAACACTAATTGAAAATATTGTATAACTAGTCTTTTATGGCATCAAAATATTGCAGGTAAATCAAAACAAAATCAAAGGTGGAAGCAGCCCTGTGCACGCTGATGCGCCGGTTCAACAGGCCTCTGAATTTTCATGAGTTCTGGACCCTGCTCAGAGGAGTTCAGTGTCACTTCCTGTGTTCACTATGTGGCACTTGAGAACAGGCACCCTATCATGACAATTTCATGCTGATCAAATGTTGTCTCTAAAGGCACACTTCCTGTCGCCTGTCCGTGGTGCACTGACCGCAACACCCATTTAGCTCGTAGATGTGTCCGGGCTGGGGCGCTTTTATGTTTCAAATATGTGAAATTTGGGGAAGATCTGGTCATTTACACAGTTACAGAAACTTCCTGTTTCATGGCAAATAAAACGTTAACAGCAACAGCTTTCGATGAAAACTCACTATTTTCATCATATAACATCGTCAAGGTTTTTTGGCTCTCCAGATCATATTTGAGATGGATCTGGTCAGGAAGTTAGGAGGAGGGATTTGATTTGTTGGCATGTAAATGTGTTAAAGCTGAGACTGTTACCAATGTATGAAGTTTGAGGTTCAACCTTGCACTGTGGAGTTACAGCAATTTCTTGCATCACTGGAATACACTTACCATTTAATAAAAACTACATTTTCTAGTAACTTAACTAACTTCATTGTCTCAAGATGGACAACTTCCTGTTGGGTTTAGGTCATGGCACTGAACATTTTTCTTTTTTTCTAGATCAAGGTGTGATACACATACCACATACCAAACTAGCAGCCGGGACTTTCGATCTTTCCATCATGCATGATGTGACTGTGCAAAGTCTTATGAGCTTACAGCCATGTTTAAAATGTGATATAAATTTGTTATGAATAATAATATTAATAACAATATATTTCTCTAAAGTGAAGGAAGACATGGTTGCCAATATTGTACAGTCACTCTGTGATTTGTTGCACATTTTTTCCATCCTGAAAGTATGTGTTTATATTACTTTTGGGCAACAGGAAGGTCATTTACATTTACAATGTAACTGTTATTTAACAGTCGGGCCACACGACAGATTGCTGCTACCGACTGCTGTTTCAGACACCCTGCTGATGCAGCTGCTTGACCAAAGTACGTTTTCATTATATTTAAGGCGGGCAGTAATTACCACATTAGGAGTGCCTGCAACTGTCAACATGTTTTGTTCCCAGATTATCAAAAGCACACGCAGCTTCAGTAAAGAGTGACAAAGCTCGAAAGGTCTATTGTTGTGATCGCATCATTCAGCGAAGAGATGTTCTGAGATGTGTACCGAGGGTAGAGGATACTGTTTTAAAATTCGACGGAGTAGTACAGTCAGGTAGGTCCGTGTTCTGTCTGGGTGCCAGGAAGGTGAAGAGTCAAGTGAGAGTGTAACACTGACCAGGGCCAGGGCAGGAAATTAGGAGTCAAGCAGCAGTGGTGGAGAGGGATGCACTTGCTGGTCTAAAGGGCAGGAGTGAGCTCTTTTTCACCTTTGTAGGCCAACAATGTTGCATTTTATATGATTAGAGTCCAAAATACCCGAACCAAAGTACATTTCTCTGCAGAAGCCTTAAAGCCATTGTTGTTTAGCCTTTTTATATTACATTCATCTCACACACATATAGAATTACAAGACTTTGGAGATCTTTTACATCTCAGCTATGGGTAAACAAGAAAACATATATAACCACAGCACAGTTAACTGCCGCATGCAACCAACCCTGTTTTGTATAGAGTGAGTGGGCAACTCTCAGTTGTACAAAGAACAGCGTGAAATGCAGCTGCTGTCTGTCTGAGAGAGAGTTGACAGGATTTCAGAGCGTGGAGAATGGAAATAAGAAGTGCCATTGGAAGTGGTTGGTTCCTTCCTGGAGGAGTTATTGGTGTCTTCTGTCCGCCTCTGATTACCTTGCCAGCCCAATTTCCACAACCCCATGTCTATTCACTCCCAATTTTATTTACATGGATCTTTTGGGGGCAATTTCTCTACGATTTGGTAAAACAATTTGGGTGTGAACAAGTAAACTGTTCCTAGGCAGTAGAGAACAGAAGATACACCAAATTGTACATTATCCCTGCATATTTGTTGCATTATTCATTAAGCAGTTGTGTGGTGGTGAAAAACACCACAATATACATTAAAGATACTTCTGCATTCAAATGTGTAAAAATTACTAGTTACTTGCTTTTTAGAGACTTTGTTGTGTTATCTATTTATCCCAAACCCCAAGAAATCTGTAATTCTGTACAAGGTAATGGTGTGTTTAATTTGGTCGCCTGCCTATAATTTCCAATGTGAATCCCAAAATACGTCAGCGTAACCTGCATCAAACTTCAGATCTAGTGACAGATCATTGGTTGTTAAAAGTCAGCTCCCATGATCCCACGCTACATCACGGTATCGTCCAACTACCTCTTTTGTTTTCATCGTTTTGAGTGAGAGACCCCCTCGCAGCAGAAACTGCATACCCTGCAACAAAGGTCCAATTTGATTTTGAGTGTCATTCCTGACTCGACAAATACCGACTCGAACCGATCAACCCAGATGCGTCGGGAATGAGACGCAATAATCAACTGCCCTACAGATTGGACCCTTAAAGCTGCCAAGTTATAAACTGTTGTGTCAAGTCTGATCTCAAATAAGTACACCACAACTGTTTTGACAGCTGAGGTTAAATTTGCAGCAAATTATGCGTTGCGTGAAGGTTTAGAATAGTTGACAGCCTGGATATAAAGAGAGTGAGTGGGATGCCTCTGACTTCACGTTGATATGTGTTTGTGCACGTCTGTTAAATTCCTGATATCCTTCAGGAAATAGCTCCTTTCCTCCATGAAAGGTGCAGTAAAAAAAAAAAACAGGACACAAGCAGAAGACCTGTGCCGGCTGGTGTGGGATGTGTCTTTACTGTTTTCACACTAACCTTTGCACGGGAGAGAGAGGGCCCTTACTCTCAATTATTTTCATGAATTTTTCATCTCTCACATAAGCAGCACACTTCAAACAGCTAAAAAAGCACCACTAGAACTATACAGCCCACAGGCAACCATCAGCCGTCAAACAACCTCTGCGCTCTGCGTACATCTGTCTTAAAGCAGTGAATGCAGATCACCAGAGGAAGAGGAGGATGGCAGGGTCACTTCAAGGAGGAAGCAGATCGTGTAGAAATACTGATTGCCGTTAATTCCAAAACCTCGCGTCTGTGATCAGCATCATTTTGTTAAAAAGCTGTGACACTCCAACCGCTAATGATTTGAACCAATAAGAAAAGTAAAAAAAAAAAAAGAACAAGATCAAATTAGATCATTAGCTGTTGGGTGGGTGTTGAAAATGATATGATCTCATCTTTCAGTGACAGCTGCTGAGCGCTCTGTTAATCATTTATGTCGTTCTTTCGAGTGTTTTGTTCCCCCTCGCCTTGAACTGACGTCCGTTTTCCCCCTTTAGGCATGAAGACATCGGGGAGGCGCTCTGGCTTCGGGTAAGAAAACAATTTCTGTTTAATTTGTGGTTTAAAGACTGCTGGAGAGGGTCAAACTAGCCTCCTAGGGATTCTTCTCATGCGGCTTTAACAGATGAAGGCGGCCATATGTTTTTCCTCTCTGTCAGCACTTGACAGAATCCCCTCAGAGAATGTTGTTAACAACAGGTGAAGGGAGGCCCTGGGGGATTAGCCTTATTGGCACAACAGGATGATCAATTTGACCGCGTCATTAGCATGTGGGTCTGCTCTCTGGTTTGTGTAACCCTTATATTCAGTGGAGAAAAAGTCTGACACGTGCTCTTACGATGCCATGCAGCTTTCAGTATTAGAGCTCTGTTTGTGTTAATATCATCTGTTCTATGAAACTTAATATCCTGTAGAATTGTTTCTGGGTTAGCAACACCTGTGGTTAACCTCCTAATGGCAAGAATAAGGTAGATAAGAGGTATTGCCTATAAAAATAAGTCCAATGTTCCATTCGAAATGACACAAGTGAGGGCAGCAAACACAACCAGAAATGCTGCCAAGAATGAGCAAAGGTTTTTTTTTTTTTTTTATAAGGAAACTTAAGACAGTCGGCCTTACAAAGCGTGTGTAAAATGACCAATCAGTTAGGAAAACTACCACATGAGAATTACAGAATCAAAACGCACATTTAATTGTTACATAAATAGGGTTTGATTAATTAAAACTTCGGTTTAATCACGTTTCTTTGACAAAATTAGATGAAAGGATCACTACCACTCTGATGTCAAGCAGCTAGCCAGCCAAAAGGAAAATCTACCCACACAAGCACCTCTAAATGGAAACTGGCAACTCACCCTGCCACCCAGGGGAGCGGTTATTTTACGGGGGACCAGATGCAGCCGTTCCCATAATTTAACAGCAAAGATGAGACTTATGTGTTCACCATATAAAACAACCTGACATGTAATTAGTAAAATGCAACGGTAGGCTGACATCATATTGAGTTGTGTCAATCTTCTCAACTCTGTCTCGGAAAAAAACAAGACAAAACATGAGGCTGATTTGCAAATGGTCAGGCAGCGTGGCAGCGAATGGTGAGCTAAGGACACAATGTGAAAACTAAGTTCAGCCACAACAGAAGAAGACTTTGGTGTGTTTCTGATGATTTATTGTGCACCAACATGGTGCCTGAGTGGGCGGAGTACTTCAATGCAGCATGCTGCTGTTCAAAGTGAACTAGCTTATAGGCTTTAAACACACGCTGCTGCCTGCTGCTCATTTCTGGCTGACAGGTTACTGCCGTCTCCCGCTCTTGACTCAGTGCACAGTGACCGCTGAGGAAAAAAAGCCTCTACATAGATGAAAACAAGATGTTGCTGCTCATTTGTGCCTGCCAAGAGACTGGTCGGCTGAGAGATTGTCAATGACAGCGCTGCAGTCATACGTAAAAAAAAAAAAAATTCAAATATTGTTCTTTTGAATATCCACAGTGTCTGTTTTACTCTTTATTGAAAAGTCTGAAATTACTGCACTTCAGTACAACGTATAGATTGCTTCCTTAACATCAAGACTGATTCACTTCTTTATTTCACCTGTTGGCTAAACTGTCAATTTACAGCAAGATGTGTGTGACTGTGCGTGCCTGGGTGAATTAAATTTAACTGCATCCAAACTATTTTTTCTGAAAGCACGTCAGCCACGAGGGCCTCCGGGCAAAAGTTCAGTTGCATCACATACACAGCCCCTGCAACTGTACCGTGTGACAGTGTGTGACACACTGCTCCTAGCTGGGGCAACAGCATGACTAACAGGAGCCGGAATATTATAATCCGCACCAAAAGTCCAGAAAGACTCTTCTAGTTTTCTGCAATGACATATTTTATGTAGTTACTTCACAGTTTTTCAAAGGTGACACGGGTACATTTTTGGTAGAGGTGTTCCATGGTGTTAAATTACATCCCTGAATTAAAAACAAGTGTCCTTTTTTTGACAGATATACCTGCCTTAATTTCACTTTAAGCATCAGGATGATTGCTTGATATTTCCCTGAATGTACAGCCAAAAGACATAACGGCTTCTTGACATGCACTGTATCAGTCCAGTATCAATGCTACTGTGTCAATATTAATCAGTGTTGAGTGCAGCAGTTCGATGCACCATGTCAGTGAATTATCAAGGATGTCATGTCATTACTCAAAGCTGTTGATGTCACAATATGATCTTAGCCTACACCTTGCCAAGCAGAGTGACAGTGAACCTCTTTTTTATCATCATCATGTATTTCATATCATCATATATGCAAGTGATGTAGACATGATTATTCCTAAACATGATTATACTGTTTAGACCATATCAACGTGCTGATACAGGCCACGGGGGACCCGGGGACTCTCTGAGGTCACATGCTGAATGAGTGTCAGGCATCAGCTTGACTTTGTGGCGTTGCGATCAGATGTGCAGATAGGTAGGCCCTCGAGAGAGCCGGTGCTAATTGGCCTGGTGGTGAGCTCTAAGGTCAATTGTGGGCCAGGTCTCTGGGTCATCAGGGAGCCTGGTGCCAAAGGCAGAACTGTGCTCCCTGGGGGGAGGGAGGGTCTCTGGTTTCCATTGCACTCCTCCGGACATCAGTGAAGTATTGATCCGTGGAGGAATGCAACCTTTTTTGAGCATCGGGGTCTTAGAGAAGACTGCCAGAGGAAAAAAAAAAAAACACAAAACAAATATTGTTATGGCTAAAAGGCCCTCTTTTTAAAAATAAGTGTGTATATTTACCGTCTTGTAAGACACTGATTCCATTAGGAAACAGGACTGTTGACCACTTGGGGAATGGGATAATCCTTGTTCACTGTGTCAAGTCCTCATCCTTCATCCCTTTTAAACAAACAACACACTTCATCCTCTGATTCAAAAAACAATTTGAGCATCCATACAAGACCAATATTCTTTTTTATTAAATGACAGATTCTTAAAAAATCTTTGTGACAGCTGAAATATTTGTGTACTTTTTAGAAAGGCTATATAAAACAAGATAGATAGGATAGGACAGGGTGAGTTGAAATGGCTTTACCCTAACTACATTTCCACATCTCCACTCTTCTTAAGGTTTCGGTTTCATGCCGCAGGGGCAAATGTGATGAATAAAATCAGATCTTTGCTTACCTTTTGGGACTGAGGGACCAATACACCCAAGCCGTTTTATATTACGCCCCAAAAGCTGCGGAAGGACGGGGGCCCCTGAGAGTTAAACAAATCAATAAGGATAAATGCTGGTGAAATGTCTGAACTGCCCGGTATATTATAGGACAGAGACCGTGCGTGTGGCTTTTACCAGCAGTCAGTTTAAAAACAAGATGAA